>NC_056748.1:95453886-95576386 GCF_019279795.1 Protopterus annectens
CTCAGTACCTGAGCAACCACACTCCTGCAGCTTGGTACAAAAGTAAGTCCTTTGGACAGCACACTTTTTTCAACTTCAGTCAGTGCTTTAACAGAGTGGTTCCAGATAAGTGGAGCACCTGTTATTATTGTTATTGTACCTGTTATTGTGGCTGGTTCATCTGTCTGAGCCTATGACCTGGGTTGTAGTTGGGGTTCCAGTCGGGATTGCCCAGGTGTTGTATTTCCCTCACCTCTGTCCACTGTTTGGTTCTCCTGTCTCCCTGGGGGTTTGTGGATAGCGTCTGAGACCTCTGGAATTCCTCATCTGCTTTCTGGAATCTCAGTGGGTTGTAGTAGTATTCCTTGCTGTGGCTGTGGTAGGGGGGGACCTGTTAAGAAGGACAAGCTCTGGGGCTGTGGTGGTGGTCATTGTTCTTGTTCTGGCATTTTTGAGAAACCTGAATAATTTAGAGAATGATTTTCTAGTGAGAGGCTATGAAAGTCAGATGTTAAAAAACATCCTGGAACCCATTATAGAACTGAAAAGACTGAAGTACCTTCACTCAACCTCCCCAGTAGGAAAATATTAAGAAATTCCACAGAGAATAACAAATGCAAAAATTGCTGCATCCTGACATAGAATCTGGATTATCGCAGTATCAAAAATGTTATTTTAGAAAACTGGGACATTGTCACAGGAAACCCTTTTCTGATTAACATCTTAGATAAAGCCCCATCCTTTGTTTATAGGAAGGCCAGGAACATTAGAAGTTTTGTTGAATTTAAACCTAGACCATATGAGAGAACCACTAGAAGATGTGAAACTAATTAGACATTTTGTATATTTATACAGCAAAGTGATTGTTTTTATTACCCTTTTTTAAAGAAAATCATTAATACCAGTGCATGGGGTGACTGTAACACTACAAGAGTAATTTACAGGGCACAGTGCAATGAATGTGATGCATTCTATGTGGGCAAGACTGTAAGTAAACTCAAGCGTAGGATTTCATGTCATCTTTCAGAAATCCACTCTGGATGTAAAAATAATGCGCTAGCCAAACACCTTTTTCTTCATAAAAAAACACAGGTTTTAAGTTCCAGATCCTGGATCACATAGACATGGGTGATCTTGAAGGAGACATCCCAAATATTCTGGAGAAACATGAACTCATGTGGCAATTAAAACTGAACTCTTTTAGGAAGCCTGGACTAAACTACTACTGTACAATTAAAAGTGTACTGGAACTTAAAAAAATTGCCACATTGTTTACATGATTAATTTTATTTTATTTTATTTTATTCTACCAGATGGTTTTAAATACCATTTTAAATCAGTTGTAATTTAAGTGTATATTTTGTTTCTATCATCATACATTTTTTCTTATTTTTTCTTTTTCTGGTTCTCTTTTTTCCACTTTATTCAAAATGATGTGTAATAACAATACTAACTAATTATACAATAAAATTTTTATAGATAGTTTTTAGGGTTCTTGTACACGAAAGCGATCTTTGTTAACAATAGGTTATGAAAACAGACTATGATTTTCCAATTGATTTTTTACATGCAAAGTGTATATGCATATATTTATATATTTTATTTGATTGCCAAATGGGCTAAGGTTGATATATTTCCAGCCATCTAGTATATTGTGTTGGATAAAATCACAGACTTAATAATATGGTTAAATAACAGGTACCACAACATTATACATTTTATTTAAAGTACATAAGGGTTATATTATTTATGACAGCTACTGAGGAGGGGCAGGACCAGCTCAAGTGTCACACTGATGGAGGAAGGGATGTGAATTTAACATGTGTACCAATAATACTTTGTTTTACAGCACAATAAACCACTCCTATGCCTGATAAAAAGTATATATACATATCTATATATATATATATATATATATATATATATATATATATATATATTTTTTTTTTTAGAAAGCTTGGGAGGAAACTATTACTCTGTTATTTTTTGTTTTACTTGCATCACTTGTCTGTGTACTTAATAAAGGATTTTCAACTGGAAACAGATTGCCTCCCTTGCTTGGATTACTTTTGAATACTTAGTAATTCTGTACAATATTTCAAATTATATATTTGTATTATTTTTTTGACATGACGGGTTTAGGTTCGCTACTTCTACTACTATTGTCTGATCTGATTAATATACAGTGATTAACTAGAAATATATGGACTGAAAATCTTCCACACAGAGAAGTTTCTTACATTGTCTTGTTTTTGGACCCACTATACTTGTTTAGTGGGTTGTTTGAGACTTTGGGGATACCACGGAGATTATTTTTTTTATTTTTTTTTTTTTAGAAGGATAAGATACTGACATTCCTTTTGTAGGTACATAAAATCCTGACATGTCCCTGTTAGTAGGAGGATAAACTCCTGACATGTCCCTGTTAGTAGGAGAATAAGTTCCTGATGTGTCCCTGTTAGTATGAAGATAAGATCCTGACATGTCCTTGTTAGTAGGAGGATAAGATCCTGAAATGTCCCTGTTGGTAGGAAGATAAGATCCAGACATGTCCTTGTTAGTAGGAGGATAAGATCCTGATGTGTCCCTGTTAGTAGGAAGATAAGATCCTGACATGTCCCTGTTAGTAGGAGGATAAGATCCTGACATCCCTGTTAGTAGGAGAATAAGATCCTGATGTGTCCCTGTTAGTAGGAGGATGAGATCCTGATGTGTCCCTGTTAGTAGGAAGATAAGATCCTGATGTGTCCCTGTTAGTAGGAGGATAAGACCCTGAGGGTTGGGTGGGTGGCTTAATGGCTAAGGTGTTTGGCTTACAAACACAAGGAAATGGCTCACAAGGGCAGTTAGCTTAGTACTGAACTATGAACTATGAACTATGAACTATGTATCCCTGTTAGTATGAAGATAAGATCCTGACATGTCCTTGTTAGTAGGAGAATAAGATCCTGATGTATCCCTGTTAGTATGAAGATAAGATCCTGACATGTCCTTGTTAGTAGGAGGATAAGATCCTGATGTGTCCCTGTTAGTAGGAGGATAAGATCCTGACATCCCTGTTAGTAGGAGGATAAGATCCTGACATCCCTGTTAATAGGAGGATAAGATCCTGACATCCCTGTTAGTAGGAAGATAAAATTCTGACATGTCCCTGTTAGTAGAAGGATAAGGGTAGCACAAAATTGATCAGGCTAATACTGAACCCTCCTTGATCCCTCTAGTACAACACCCTCCTCACTACCTGTCCTTCCAACTTCAAGAATTCCCTGCTAAAAATATTACAATTGGCTGTACAACTAAATAATTTAAAAGATAGCACTAACGAATTTTACGGACTTTCACACTTACCCTGGAATCCTTAGCCTGGGGTTTAAAGTCTCGCTCTGTTCATTACACTCACTTCTCACCCCTCCCTACCCCCAAATCTCACCTGCCCCCAGTACCTCTACATTTATTTTTGTAACAAAAACCACTCCCACAACTTTCCACCAATCAAACCAAACCATCTAATTTGCTCCTCCCCATACTACCCCACTTATCTTCCCAACACATTAGAAAAGCTGACACAGTCATGCCACTACCTAATATAATCACCCTACTTACCTGCATACTTCTAGCTTACATTACATCTTACCAGGACTCCACAGTAACAACTCCCAACCATTTTCACTGTACATTCTCATTAACCTCCCTCAAACACTCACTCTATAACTACACCACCCCGAACACTAAATACCTCCACCCAACACACTTTCCCAAATACCAAACTCCCACCACACCTAAACGCAGTATATCCCTCAAATATGACAGGGCCTTCACCTCTTATATAAAACACATTCTTAACACCCTCTCAAAACTAGCCTTCAGTGGAGACATCCACCCAAACCCTGATCCTACCATCAATAACCCCTCCCCAACCCCTCTTCCAAAAAACTCCATCTCCCAAATTACAACCAATAAAAAGCCTTCTGACCTCCTCATTATGTCTCTAAATATCAGAAGCATCTGTAACAAAATCCAAGACCTGTTTGCCCACATAAACATGTACTCCCCAGACATCCTCGAAACCTGGCTCAAACCTCATATCAAAAATGAGGAAATACACCCACATGGATACAACATCCTATGAGTGGACAAACTATCCAGGAAAAGAGGTGGTCTTGCACTGATGTATAAACACCACCTCAATGTCCAAAAGCTTACTTAGCAAGTGAGCCCCCCAGTTTGCCAATGAGGAAATCCTTTACGCCAATCTCAGAATTAACCCAAACATAACAGTTAACTTCATAGGATGCTATTTCCCACCAGGGCAAAATATACCTCCCCTAGAAAACCTTCTGAGCTGGGCAAAACTTACCCTACCCCAAGAGACTTTCATCCTTGGTGACTTTAACATCAACTGACTATCTTGTAAAAACAACCACCCTGCCCTCTACCTAAATCTCTATGGGTTCTCACAACTAATCCAATCCCCCACCCAGATCAACAAAATCCCTAATAGTCACACCATTCTAGATTGGATCTTAGTTAACAAAGATTCCAAATCTTACCTAGCAGGCTGTCTACCTGACTGCCCCAGTGACCATTCCCCTACCTTCCTACTAAAACATCACATAAACACTACCAAGCCCATTATCCACAGACAAATTCAAAACAAAACCAGTTTCAACCCCCACTCCATTATCTCCTCCCTCCAGAAAATTAACTGGTCATCTCTGAAATACCTCAACATAGACAAAGCTGTCCACTTATTTAACAGTACCTTCCTCAACATCCTAAACACCCATGTCCCCCTCAGAAACACCAAAGTCAGAGCTAAGTGCTCCCCATGGCTACAAAAAAACACCAGGAACCTAATAAAAACCAGGGATAAAGCCTGGGAACACTGGTGCCTAACAAAAGAACCCTCAGATAGGTAATCCTTCCCTGAACTGTGTAACAAGGTAAAAAAACAAATAAGAATAGATAAATCCCTCTACTGTCAGTCTTCCCTAAATGCTACCCACCACAACCCCAAGCAGTTCTGGTCCTATCTTGTAGCCCAGTCAGGTATGACCCTAGCCCTGAGTAGCATCCTACCATCACCCAGAATGATACCACAGTACAAGAACAAAATGATTGATTTCAACAATTGGCTAAGCTACTGGTGTCATTCTAAGGGGATCCAGTATCTGTCTGCCTGGGATGACATGATCAACAGACCATGATGCTTTGCCAGAGATGGCCTGCATCTGTCGCCCTTGGGATTCTGGATACTGGCTAAGGCTCTTCCATCCCTATAGTGCCTTTTTTAGGCAAGGTTCAAATGACAAACTCACCACCATAACAGGTCCAAGCAAGCAAAATCTGAGGGCAATGCCACTAAATGCTAGATGTCTAAACCTTAAAATGCACTCACTCGAGGCATGCCTTAAAATGGAGAACATCGACATCTGTGCAGTGACAGAGACCTGGTTCAAGGCTCCAGAGAGCACCCCTGCATTACCAGGCTATAATTCATACCACACCTTTCAGCCACCTAACCTGGACCGAAATACTAAAGGTGGAGGAGTGTCCATATTCATTAAGGATATCCACACCTCCAGGCTAGTTGCTCAGCATAATGCATCCAAGATTATCCAAGTGCAACTAACTCTGGGCAAAACTGCAATCCAAATTGTAGCTTGATACAGATCCCCCACCATGCCCCAGGATTCCCACGCTTCATTTCTTGATACACTGGAAAATATTAGGGTACAACCTAACACCCTAATAATTGGTGATTTCAATTACCCCACCATTAACTGGGAAAACTACTCATGTATCAACTATTTTGCTCAACGTTTTCTGGAATTCATAAATTCCAAAGCCTTGGGTCAACTTATCCACACCCCCACCAGTATCAGCAATATCCTTGACCTGGTCATTACCAACATGGACAACCGGTGTTCCACACCAGAGGTTAATTCCTCGTTGGTCAGATCTGACCACAAGCTAATCACCCTAGGCATCCATGTCCTGGCCCCAGCCCCCATTAGGGAAACCACCGTAAAAAATTTCTCCAAAGCCAACTTCGTGCTTCTTAAGACAGAAGTGGCAAACTTCACAACATCCATGCAGATGGACAATAGAGGTATAACTGCTGAATCCTGCACAAATACACTTTATAAGCACTTACACGAGTGCATGGATCGTGCAATCCTTAACAGAACCAAGATGCTATCCTCCAAAAAAAGGAAGCCAATCTGGTGGTCCCCTGCCATAAACAAATTGTACAACAAAAGAAATAAACTATTGCAAAAAAGTGTAAAATCCCATGATTGGAGGAACTCCCTGGTCAGCCTCAGTAAAAAGCTGAGATCCCTCATAAAATCCTCCAAAGCTACTTATGGAAACAAAATTGCCACTGATTCTAACAACAACCACAAAGCATTCTATAGCTATGTCATGACTCTCAATGGCAACACTCAGAACTGCTCTGAGTTAGCAACACTCAGATCTGCTCTGAGTTACAGCACAATGGCTGTAAATATGCAGAACCAACTGATATTGCCAACATCCTGCCAGATAGGTTCAGTGCTAATTTTACCCCCCTCTCACCCCCTAAAGGGCCCATCTCTATACCAGAAGAATACAAAGTGCCTGTAATCACAGATGCACAGGTAAAAAAAAAGACACTCTCCAAAGCCAAGAACACAGCATCCAAGGGACCTGACAACATCCCAGGCTGTGTTCTACATGAATTACAGAACGAACTGGCACCCCACCTAAATACCATGTTCAGTCATAGCCTTACATCAGGCTTTGTGCCCACTGAATGGCACACAGCGATGGTTATCCTACTCCACAAAGGGGATAGCCACCATGGGCCCTGGGAACTACCGCCACATTAGCCTGACAAGCCTGGTCTGCAAGGCTATGGAACGTATCATCATGGAACTTATAAACAGTAACACTGGTAATCTCCAAACTCTGGACCCCACCCAGTTTGGGTTTGTAAAAGGTAGATAATGTCTCCTAAACCTGACAGACTTCTTTGAAGCAGTCACCAAAGCCGTAGATGAGGGTAAGGTGGTTCACACAGCCTATCTAGATCTTGCCAAGGCTTTTGACACCATCCCCCACTCTGGAATTATAGATAAACTCATTAAACTAGGTATAAATCCCTATGTCACAAGATGGGTTGCCAACTGGCTCACTGACAGAACCCACACTGTGAAAGTAGCAGACTTCAAATCCGACTTCAGACCAGTGACAAGTGGAGTACCACAGGGTTCAGTCCTGGGTCCTCTCCTGTTTGGTATCTACTTCTCAGAAGTACAGGCTAACACAGAAGGTCTTTGGCTAATGAAGTTTGCAGATAACTGCAAACTAGGAGCCATAATTGAAACTCCTAACGATGTGGACATCCTACAAAAGGGCCTCACTGAGAGAGATGCCTTGTGTCAAAGCCATGGCCTCAAGTTCAATGCCAAAAAGTGCATTGCCATCCCTTTTGGTAAAAACTCTGTACCCATGAACTACCACATAGGTGGTAGTCTACTTAATACTGAAAGTGTGATAAAAGATCTTGGGACACAGGTGGACAGTAGTCTCTCCTTTGATAATCATATTGCCACAGTAGTTAGGAAATCCTTCTATGTGGCACACCTCATCACAAAAGGTTTCTCATCCAGGAAAAAAGAGGTCATTGTTCCCCTCTACTCATCACTCATTAGATCCATTATAGAGTACAATGCCCCTTTTGATGTACCTCACAAGACATCTACAACAGCTAGAAAGGCTGCAGAAATACCTCACAGAGATGATTACTGGCCTCAAACAGATGCCCTATGCAGGCTGTCTCAAAAAAACTCCAGCTTTACTCCATTGCACATCACCTACTCAGAAGCGATCTCTGTCTAACATACAAAGCTATGTCAAACCCAAAGCTGTTGGACATGCTCCACTTAAAGAAATACCAATCCCTCTGAGCTACACGCTATAGGGACCTAAACCTTGTCACCACAATAAACAGAACATGCTGGAGGAATAGATTCCTGTCCCAGAGACTTCCCATACTCTGGAACAAATTACCTATTCTATATCAAACAAAACTCGTTAGCACTCTTCAAGAAAAAATCTTGATGATTGGATGGGAGATAAGAAATTCACCCGGGGATCACTTCTGTGGCTCTACTCAACAGGGCCACAGGAAAATAATTTTCTTCAGTGGCAAAAGCCAGGGTACCTTTTTGGCTAGGCTTATATAGGCCCTAGGGCCAATAGCCTAGTACCTACCTATGAACAATTAACTCTATCCTCCACCCAGGAAAAGTAGGTACCCCCCACCATCCCTCCCTCCCTCTTCTAGCAATATAGCTGACTCCTTCAACAAACACTTCACTGAAACCATTCTAACTCTAACCAAAAAACATTTCCATACATCTGTTCCACCCACTTCTAACCCCAATTCACCCCCCTTCCTTCCACTTTTCCTCAGTACCCACCTCCTACATAAAAAAACTTCTAACAAAACTTAAACCCAGCAAATTAGTGACTGCCAGCCTCCCCGATGAATACCCAAAAATAGCTGCAGATGCCATAGCTTATCTCATTTCCATAGTAATCAACCATTCCATAAGTGAGTCATATGTTCCCTCACTAAGGAAAATATCCCACATCATCCCCCTCCACAAAGGTGATCCCTCCACCGACCTCTCCAACTACTGCCCCATCACCATCCTTTCCATCCTCTCGAAGGTACTTGAAAAATGTATGAACTCTCAGATCTCTAACTACCTCCTATCCAATAATCTCCTCTCAAACACACAACTTGGCTTCAGACCATATCACAGCACTACTACTGCTTTGCTCTCCTTCACCAGCACTACCCTACAACACAAAAACAATGGCCTGTTCTCCTCTGCTATATTCCTGGATCTTTCTAAGGCATTCGACATTGTATCTCACAAACATCTACTCTCTGCGCTCTCCAACCTCTCTTTCTCCAAGCTAGCCACCAACTGGTTCTACAGCTATCTAAATGGTTGCCAGCAATCAGTTGTCTGGGAGAATAACCTATCCCCTCACCTCGCTGTTACTCTCGGAGTCCCACAAGGATCCATCCTCAGCCCCCTACTATTCTCTCTCTTCACCAACAACCTACACACTGCCACCAAACAGGCTTCTCTCATACAGTACACAGACAACTCCACCCTCATCTGCTCTGCTACCACTTTAACAGAACTCCAACAAATCATACAGGAGTCATTCTCATCCATAGAAAAATAGCTAACCAACTCCCACTTAATCCTAATAAGATTAAACTCCTCATCTTTCAACCCACCAAATCTACCCAAAGCTCCCCCAACTTCAGTATTCTTGCCAAAGACAACACCACCATCTCTCCAACAACCCATACCAAACTACTTGGTGAGGAGATTGACAACAATCTCAGGTTTGACACCCACATATCCCTTACAATAAAAAAGTTCACAAAAAACTTGGTGCATTATATAAAAACACCCAATTCCTCACCAAATCAGCTAAAATCTCTATAGCCAACTCTCAACTAATCTCCACCTTCCTCTATGCATCTCCCATACTAACAAAGCTAAAGCAGTCAGACCTAAGAAAACATGAGGCATACTACAATAAAAGTGCAAACTTTGCCACTGGAGCATCCTACTGCAGCCACCACTGTGGGTCACTTAGAGAGCTTGGCTGGCTCGAACTCCAACAACTCCTACACTTGAAACAACTCTCCTTTGCTCACAAACTTGTAAACCACACCCTCAATTTCCCATCATTTCAAACACTTCTCCAACCTTACCACTCCTCCAGGCCTTTACCATCCAGCAAAAAGAATCTACACCAAATCACCAAAGCCAAAAACACAGCAGGAAAAGCTCTATTTTCCTGCACCATATCCAAACTTTGGAGCAAAATCCCCCCTGCCTAACTACCCTACCCTCCTGCAGTAATTTCAAAACTGCCTTCAAATCACACCTAAATAAGCACTGGCTCTGCCTTTGCTCAAACCCTGACTAGTCCATCATCCTCATCCTCTCTAGTTCTTTTCCCTCTTCCATACATGGTTTACTCAACTTACCTCTATAAGCTGTATACAGTGTTAATCATCCTAGTTTACTATGCTCGTGCTAGTAATGTAGCCTATTATCACTGTGCTAACATCAAATTGTTTTTATAATCTAATTTTTTTTAATTATTGTCTACTTTTTTACTAATTTTTCATATACTGTATGTGATCTCCTTTATTATGGTATTTGAAATGTATGTCATAAACACACTGTGGAGCTTTTCTCCTCAGGCCTCCGATGAAAAATGATCTTTGTCCAGTCGGATTTTCCCAGTAAACAAATGTAAATAAATAAATAAATAAATAATATCCTGACATGTCCCTGTTAGTAGAAGGATAAAATCCTGACATCTCCCTGTTAGTAGAAGGATAAGATCCTGACGTGCCTCTGTCAGTAGGAGGATATGATCCTGACGTGTCCCTGTTAGTAAAAAGATAAGATCCAGACATGTCCCTGTTAGAAGGAGGATAAGATCCTGACATCCTCGTTAGTAAAAGGATCAGATCCTAACATGTCCATGTTAGTAGGAAGATAAGATCCTGATGTGTCCCTGTTGGTAGGAGGATAAGATCCTGACATCCCTTTTAGTAGGAAGATAAGATCCTGACATGTCCCTGTTAGTAGGAAGATAAAATCCTGATATGTCCCTGTTGGCAGAAGGATATGATTATTACATCCCTTTTAGTAGGAAGATATGATCCTGACATGTCCCTGTTAGTAGGAAGATAAGATCCTGATGTGTCCCTGTTAGTAGGAAGATAAGATCCTGACATGACCCTGTTAGTAGGTGGATAAGATCCTGACATGTCCCTGCTCGTAGGAAGATGAGATCCTGACATGTCTGTGCTAGTATGTGGATAAGATCCTGACATCCCTGTTAGTAGGAAGATAAGATCCTGACATGTCCCTGTTAGTGGGAAGATAAGATCCTGACATGTCCCAGTTAGTAAGAGGATAAGATCCTGACATCCCTGTTAGTAGGTGGATAAGATCCTGACATGTCCATTTTAGTAGGAAGATAAGATCCTGGTGTGTCCCTATTAGTAGGAGGATAAGATCCTGACATGTTCCTGTTAGTAGGAAGAAGATCCTGATGTGTCCCTGTTAGTAGGAAGATAAGATCCTGATATGTCCCTGTTAGTAGGAAGATAAGATCCTGACATGTCCCTGTTAGTAGGAAGATAAGATCCTGACATGTCCCTGTTAGTAGGAGGATAAGATCCTGACATGTCCCTGTTAGTAGGAAGATAAGATCCTGACATGTCCCTGTTAGTAGGAAGATAAGATCCTGATGTGTCCCTGTTAGTAGGAGGATAAGATCCTGATGTGTCCCTGTTTGTAGGCGGATCAGATCCTGATGTGTCCCTGTTAGTAGGAAGATAAGATCCTGACATGTCCCTGTTAGTAGGAAGATAAGATCCTGACATGTCCCTGTTAGTAGGAGGATAAGATCCTGACATCCCTGTTAGTAAAAGGATAAGATCCTGACATGTCCCTGTTAGTAGGAAGATAAGATCCTGACATGTCCCTGTTAGTAGGTGGATAAGATCCTGACATGTCCCTGTTAGTAGGAGGATAAGATCCTGATGTGTCCCTGTTAGTAGGAGGATAAGATCCTGACATCCCTGTTAGTAGGAAGATAAGATCCTGATATGTCCCTGTTAGTAGGAAGATAAGATCCTGACATGTCCTTGTTAGTAGGAGGATAAGATCCTGACATGTCCCTGTTAGTAGGAAGATAAGATCCTGATGTGTCCCTGTTAGTAGGAGGATAAGATCCTGACATGTCCCTGTTAGTAGGAAGATAAGATCCTGACATGTCCCTGTTAGTAGGAAGATAAGATCCTGATGTGTCCCTGTTAGTAGGAAGATAAGATCCTGACATGTCCTTGTTAGTAGGAGGATAAGATCCTGACATGTCCCTGTTAGTAGGAAGATAAGATCCTGACATGTCCCTGTTAGTAGGAAGATAAGATCCTGACATCCCTGTTAGTAGGAGGATAAGATCCTGACATGTCCCTGTTAGTAGGAAGATAAGATCCTGACATGTCCCTGTTAGTAGGAGGATAAGATCCTGACATCCCTGTTAGTAGGAAGATAAGATCCTGATGTGTCCCTGTTAGTAGGAAGATAAGATCCTGACATGTCCCTGTTAGTAGGAAGATAAGATCCTGACATGTCCCTGTTAGTAGGAGGATAAGATCCTGACATGTCCCTGTTAGTAGGAGGATAAGATCCTGACATGTCCCTGTTAGTAGGAAGATAAGATCCTGATGTGTCCCTGTTAGTAGGAGGATAAGATCCTGACATCCCTGTTAGTAGGAAGATAAGATCCTGACATGTCCCTGTTAGTAGGAAGATAAGATCCTGACATGTCCCTGTTAGTAGGAGGATAAGATCCTGACATGTCCCTGTTAGTAGGAAGATAAGATCCTGATGTGTCCCTGTTAGTAGGAGGATAAGATCCTGACATGTCCCTGTTAGTAGGAAGATAAGATCCTGACATGTCCCTGTTAGTAGGAAGATAAGATCCTGACATGTTCTTGTTAGTAGGATGATAAGATACTGACATGTCATTGTTAGTAGGAGGATAAGATCCTGACATGTCCTTGTTAGTAGGAGGATAAGATCCTGACATGTCCCTGTTAGTAGGAAGATAAGATCCTGATATGTCCCTGTTAGTAGGAAGATAAGATCCTGACATGTCCCTGTTAGTAGGAGGATAAGATCCTGACATGTCCCTGTTAGTAGGAAGATAAGATCCTGACATGTCCCTGTTAGTAGGAAGATAAGATCCTGACATGTTCCTGTTAGTAGGAGGATAAGATCCTGACATCCCTGTTAGTAGGAGGATAAGATCCTGACATGTCCCTGTTAGTAGGAGGATAAGATCCTGACATCCCTGTTAGTAGGAAGATAAGATCCTGATGTGTCCCTGTTAGTAGGAGGATAAGATCCTGACATGTCCCTGTTAGTAGGTGGATAAGATCCTGACATATCCCTGTTAGTAGGAAGATAAGATGCTGATATGTCCTGTTGGTAGGATAAGATCCTGACATCCCTGTTAGTAGGAAGATAAGATCCTGATATGTCCCTGTTAGTAGGAAGATAAGATCCTGACATGTCCCTGTTAGTAGGAAGATAAGATCCTTCTGTGTCCCTGTTAGTAGGAAGATAAGATCCTGACATCCCTGTTAGTAGGTGAATAAGATCCTAACATGTCCCTGTTAGTAGGAAGATACGATTCTGACATCCCTGTTAGTAGGAGGATAAGATCCTGACATCCCTGTTAGTAGGAGGATAAGATCCTGATGTGCTCCATTTAGTAGGAAGATAAGATCCTGGCATGTCCCTGTTAGTATGAAGATAAGATCCTGCCATGTCACTGTTAGTAGGTGGATAAGATCCTGACATGTCCCTGTTAGTAGGAAGATGAGATCCTGACATGTCTGTGTTAGCAGGAGGATAAGATCCGGACATGTGGATGGGAGATAAGATCCTGACATCCCTGTTAGTAGGAGGCTAGGATAAGATCCTGACATGTTAGATAGCCTAGTATGAACCTATGAACCCATGTCCCTGTTTGTAGGTGGATGAGATTCTGACTTCCCTGTTTGTAGGAAGATAAGATCCTGAAATGTCCCTGTTAGGAGGAGGATAAAATCCTGACATGTCTCTGTTAGTAGGAGGATGAAATCCTGACATGACTCTTTTCCTAGGAGGATAAGATCCTGATGTGTCCCTGTAAGTAGGAGAATAGGATCCTGATGTACCCTGTTAGTAGGAAGATAAGATCCTGACATGCCTATGTAAGTAGAAGGATCAGATGCTGACATGTCCATTTTAGTAGGAGAATAAAATTCTGACATGTCCCAGTTAGTAGGAGGATAAGATCCTGATGTGTCCCTGTTAGTTGGAAGATAAGATCCTGACATGTCCCTGTTAATAGGATGATAAGAACCTGACATGTCCCTTTTAGTAGGAGGATAAGACCCTAACATCCTCATTAGTAGAAGGATCAGATCCTGACATGTCCCTGTTAGTAGGAGGATCAAATCCTGACATGTCCCTGTTAGTAGGAGAATAAGATCTTGACATGTCCATGTTAGTAAGAAGATAAGATCCTGACAAGTCCCTGTTAGTAGGAGGATAAGATCCTGACATGTCCCTGTTAGTAGGAAGATAAGATCCTGACATGTCCCTGTTAAGGTATTTGCCTTACAAACACAAGGTGCAGGGTTTGAGTCTCAGAGGGATAAGATCCTGACATGTCCTGTTAGTACTAATCTAGGAAGATAAGATCCTGACATGTCCCTGTTAGTAGGAGGATAAGATCCTGACATGTCCCTGTTAGTAGGAAGATAAGATCCTGACATCCCTGTTAGTAGGAAGATAAGATCCTGACATGTCCTTGTTAGTAGGAAGATAAGATCCTGACATGTCCCTGTTAGTAGGAGGATAAGATCCTGACATCCCTGTTAGTAGGAAGATGAGATCCTGACATCCCTGTTAGTAGGAAGATAAGATCCTGACATGTCCTTGTTAGTAGGAAGATAAGATCCTGACATGTCCCTGTTAGTAGGAGGATAAGATCCTGACATGTCCCTGTTAGTAGGAAGATAAGATCCTGACATGTCCCTGTTAGTAGG
Source organism: Protopterus annectens (assembly GCF_019279795.1). NCBI lineage: Eukaryota > Metazoa > Chordata > Ceratodontiformes > Protopteridae > Protopterus > Protopterus annectens. Next base: position 95,468,576 of record NC_056748.1, read on the forward strand.
AGGATAAGATCCTGACATGTCCCTGTTAGTAGGAAGATGAGATCCTGATATGAGCCTGTTAGTAGGAGGACAAGATCCTGATGTGTCCCTGTTAGTAGGAAGATAAGATCCTGACATGTCCCTGTTAGTTAGAAAATAAGATCCTGACATGTTCCTGTTAGTAGGAGGATAAGATCCTGACATCCCTGTTAGTAGGAAGATAAGATTCTGACATGTCCCTGTTAATAGGGGAATAAGATCCTGACATGTCCCTGTTAGTAGGAAGATAAGATCCTGATGTGTCCCTGTTAGTAGGAAGATAAGATCCTGACATGTCCCTGTTAGTAGGAGGATAAGATCCTGACATGTCCCTGTTAGTAGGAGAATAAGAACCTGACATTTCCCTGTTAGTAGGAGGATAAGATGCTGACATGTCCCTGTTTGTAGGAGAATAAGAACCTGACATTTCCCTGTTAGTAGGAGGATAAGATGCTGACATGTCCCTGTTTGTAGGAGAATAAGAACCTGACATGTCCCTGTTAGTAGGAGGATAAGATGCTGACATGTCCCTGTTTGTAGGAGAATAAGAACCTGACATGTCCCTGTTAGTAGGAGGATAAGATCCTGACATGTCCCTGTTAGTAGGAAGATAAGATCCTGACATGTCCCTGTTAGTAGGAGGATAAGATCCTGACATGTCCCTGTTAGTAGGATGATAAGATCCTGACATGTTCCTGTTAGTAGGAGGATAAGATCCTGACATGTCCCTGTTAGTAGGAGGATAAGATCCTGACATCCCTGTTAGTAGGAGGATAAGATCCTGACATGTCCCTGTTAGTAGGAAGATAAGATCCTGACATCCCTGTTAGTAGGAGGATAAGATCCTGACATGTCCTTGTTAGTAGGAAGATAAGATCCTGACATGTCCCTGTTAGTAGGAGGATAAGATCCTGACATGTCCCTGTTAGTAGGAGGATAAGATCCTGACATGTCCCTGTTAGTAGGAGGATAAGATCCTGACATGTCCCTGTTAGTAGGAGGATAAGATCCTGACATGTCCCTGTTAGTAGGAAAATAAGATCCTGACATGTCCCTGTTAGTAGGAAGATAAGATCCTGACATGTCCCTGTTAGTAGGAGGATAAGATCCTGACATGTCCCTGTTAGTAGGAGAATAAGATCCTGACATCCCTGTTAGTAGGAGGATAAGATCCTGACATGTCCCTGTTAGTAGGAGGATAAGATCCTGACATCCCTGTTAGTAAGAGGATAAGATCCTGACATGTCCCTGTTAGTTGGAGGATACGATCCTGACATGTCCCTGTTAGTAGGAAGATAAGATCCTGACATGTCCCTGTTAGTAGGAGGATAAGATCCTGACATCCCTGTTAGTAGGAGGATAAGATCCTGACATGTCCCTGTTAGTAGGAGAATAAGATCCTGACATGTCCCTGTTAGTAGGAGGATAAGATCCTGACATGTCCCTGTTAGTAGGAGGATAAGATCCTGACATGTCCCTGTTAGTAGGAGATAAGATCCTGACATGTCCCTGTTAGTAGGAGGATAAGATCCTGACATGTCCCTGTTAGTAGGAGGATAAGATCCTGACATCCCTGTTAGTAGGAGGATAAGATCCTGACATGTCCCTGTTAGTAGGAGGATAAGATCCTGACATGTCCCTGTTAGTAGGAGAATAAGAACCTGACATGTCCCTGTTAGTAGGAGGATAAGATGCTGACATGTCCCTGTTTGTAGGAGAATAAGAACCTGACATCCCTGTTAGTAGGAGGATAAGATGCTGACATGTCCCTGTTTGTAGGAGAATAAGATGCTGACATGTCCCTGTTAGTAGGAGAATAAGAACCTGACATGTCCCTGTTAGTAGGAGGATAAGATGCTGACATGTCCCTGTTAGTAGGAGGATAAGATGCTGACATGTCCCTGTTTGTAGGAGAATAAGAACCTGACATCCCTGTTAGTAGGAGGATAAGATGCTGACATGTCCCTGTTTGTAGGAGAATAAGAACCTGACATCCCTGTTAGTAGGAGGATAAGATCCTGACATGTCCCTGTTAGTAGGAAGATAAGATCCTGACATGTCCCTGTTAGTAGGAGGATAAGATCCTGACATGTCCCTGTTAGTAGGAGGATAAGATCCTGACATCCTTGTTAGTAGGAGAATAAGATCCTGACATCCCCGTTAGTGGGACAATAAGATCCTGACATGTCCCTGTTAGTAGGAAGATAAGATCCTGACATGTCCCTGTTAGTAGGAGGATAAGATCCTGACATGTCCCTGTTAGTAGGAGGATAAGATCCTGACATCCCTGTTAGTAGGAGGATAAGATCCTGACATGTCCCTGTTAGTAGGAGGATAAGATCCTGACATGTCCCTGTTAGTAGGAGGATAAGATCCTGACATGTCCCTGTTAGTAGGAGGATAAGATCCTGACATGTCCCTGTTAGTAGGAAGATAAGATCCTGACATGTCCCTGTTAGTAGGAGGATAAGATCCTGACATGTCCCTGTTAGTAGGAAGATAAGATCCTGACATCCCTGTTAGTAGGAGATAAGATCCTGACATGTCCTTGTTAGTAGGAAGATATGATCCTGACATCCCTGTTAGTAGGAGGATAAGATCCTGACATGTCCCTGTTAGTAGGAAGATAAGATCCTGACATGTCCCTGCTAGTTGGTGGATAAGATCCTGAAATGTCCCTGTTAGTAGGAGAATAAGATCCTGACATGTCCCTGTTAGTAGGAAGATAAGATCCTGACATGTCCCTGTTAGTAGGAGGATAAGATCCTGACATCCCTGTTAGTAGGAGGATAAGATCCTGACATGTCCCTGTTAGTAGGAAGATAAGATCCTGATGTGTCCTTGTTAGTAGGAGGATAAGATCCTGATGTGTCCCTGTTAGTAGGAGGATAAGATCCTGACATCCCTGTTAGTAGGAAGATAAGATCCTGACATGTCCCTGTTAGTAGGAGGATAAGATCCTGACATCCCTGTTAGTAGGAAGATAAGATCCTGATGTGTCCCTGTTAGTAGGAGGATAAGATCCTGATATGTCCTTGTTAGTAGAAGGATAAGTTCCTGACATATCCCTGTTAGTAGGAAGATAAGATCCTGATATGTCTCTGTTAATGGCAGGATAATATCCTCACATATCCTCCTACTAATAGGTTATGAAAATAGAATATGATTTTTACAATTGATTTTGTACATGCAAAGTGTATATGTATATATTTATATATATTTTTTTTCATTGCCAAATTGACTAAGATTGATATATTTCCAGCCATGTGGTATATTGTCATGGATAAAATTACAGACTTAATAATCTATTTAATAATCTGGTTAAATAAGAGGTGCCACTTAATAAACAAAAAAACACCAATACAACACGAAAACTGGATAAATAATTGAAAATACGTGAAGTGAGGAAGAATAAATGACTGCAAACACCAGAAAATATAGTTTAGCGCTTTCATTCGCTTTAATTACATGAACTTCTTCAGAACTCTAACAGCAACCCACAAACATTCTTCATTTAAATACACATCAATTTTGAATAATTGACTAATTGTCTTCATATTACAGATTCTTAAAAAGACAATGCAAAAACCACTACTTAATAGAACTGTCTGTCATTTATAAGGCATTTTACATTTAAAGTGCCATTTAAACCAGGAAATACATCAGCATTTAAAATTACCTGCCATTTAAGCTCCTTAATTTCTAAGGAAGTATTACAATCAAAGACATAAGGTGTCATATTGATGTAATCTAATACATAACAAACAAATTTCTTAAAATCTGAGCATTCCATGGCATGCTTAACTAAATCATTATTAACATGTTTATTCATAATAGCTAAGCTATGTTCATATATCCTTTTATATAAAGCCCTAACAGTTTTGCCTACATAGAAATTGTGGCAGTTTGTACATGATAAAAGGTATATATATATATATATATATATATATATATATATATATATATATATATATATTTAGAAAGCTTGTGAGGAAACCATTACTCTGTTATTTTTGTTTTACTTGGATTGCTTGTCTGTGTACTTAATAAAGGATTTTCAACAGGAAACAGACTGCTTGCCTTGCTTGGATTACTTTCGAATACTTAGTAATTCTGTACAATATTTCAAATGATATATTTTTATTATTTTTTGACTAGTTTAATTTCGCTACTTCTACTACTGTTGTCTGATCTGATTAATATACAGTGATTAACTAGAGATATATGGATTGAAAATCTTCCACACAGAGAAGTTTCTTACACTGTTTTGTTTTTGGACCCACTATACTTGTTTAGTGGGTTGTTTGAGACTTTGGGCATGCCATGGAGATTACTTGATCTTATCCTTTTACTAACAGGGGAAATGGCAGGAGCTTATCTTCTACTATAATCCTGATAAGATCCTCACATAGTTGCAAACTGAATACTCCTGGCAGTGATTGATAATCTCACTCCAGCTCTCTAATCACGACATCCCTGTTAGTAGGAATATAAGATCCTGATGTGTCCCTGTTAGTAGGATGATAAGATCCTGATGTTTCCCTGTTAGTAGGATGATAAGATCCTGACATGTCCCTGTTAGTAGGAGGATAAGATCCTGACTTCCCTGTTAGTAGGAAGATAATATCCTGATGTGACTTTGTTAGTAGGAGGATAAGATGCTGACATGTCCCTGTTAGTAGGAGGATAAGATCCTAAAATCCCTGTTAGTAGGACAATAAGATCCTGACATCCATGTTAGTAGGAAGATAAGATCCTGATATGTCCCTGTTAGTAGGAAGATAAGATCCTGACATGTCCCTGTTAGTAGGTGGATAAGATCCTGACATGTCCCTGTTAGTAGGAGGATAAGATCCTGACATGTCCTGTTAGTAGGAAGATAAGATCCTGACATCCCTGTTAGTAGGAAGATAAGATCCTGACATGTCCCTGTTAGTAGGAGGATAAGATCCTGACATGTCCCTGTTAGTAGGAAGATAAGATCCTGACATGTCCCTGTTAGGTAGATAAGATCCTGACATGTCCCTGTTAGTAGGAAGATAAGATCCTGATGTGTCCCTGTTAGTAGGAGGATAAGATCCTGACATCCCTGTTAGTAGGAAGATGAGATCCTGACATCCCTGTTAGTAGGAAGATAAGATCCTGACATGTCCTTGTTAGTAGGAAGATAAGATCCTGACATGTCTTTTTTAGTAGGAGGATAAGATTCTTATGTGTCCCTGTTAGTAGGAAGATAAAATCCTGACAAGTTCTTGTTAGTAGGAAGATAAGATCCTGACATGTCCCTGTTAGTAGGTGGATAAGATCCTGGCATCCCTGTTAATATGAGGATAAAATTCTGACATGTCCCTGTTAGTAGGAGGATAAGATCCTGACATGTCCCTGTTAGTAGGAGGATAAGATCCTGATGTGTCCCTGTTAGTAGGAAGATAAGATCCTGACATGTCCCTGTTAGTAGGAGGATAAGATCCTGACATGTCCCTGTTAGTTAGAAAATAAGATCCTGACATGTTCCTGTTAGTAGGAGGATAAGATCCTGACATGTCCCTGTTAGTTAGAAAATAAGATCCTGACATGTTCCTGTTAGTAGGAAGATAAGATCCTGATGTGTCCCTGTTAGTAGGAGGATAAGATCCTGACATCCCTGTTAGTAGGAAGATAAGATCCTGATGTGTCCCTGTTAGTTAGAAAATAAGATCCTGACATGTTCCTTTTAGTAGGAGGATAAGATCCTGACATCCCTGTTAGTAGGAAGATAAGATCCTGATATGTCCCTGTTAGTAGGAAGATAAGATCCTGACATGTCCTTGTTAGTAGGAAGATAAGATCCTGACATGTCCCTGTTAGTAGGAGGATAAGATCCTGACATCCCTGTTAGTAGGAAGATAAGATCCTGACATGTCCCTGTTAGTAGGAGGATAAGATCCTGACATCCCTGTTAGTAGGAAGATAAGATCCTGATGTGTCCCTGTTAGAAAGTAAGATCCTGTCATGTTCCTGTTAGTAGGAAGATAAGATCCAAACATCCCTGTTAGTAGGAAGATAAGATCCTGACATGTCCCTGTTAGTAGGAAGATAAGATCCTAACATGTCCCTGTTAGTAGGAAGATAAGATCCTGACATGTCCCTGTTAGTAGGTGGATAAGATCCTGACATGTCCCTGTTAGTAGGAAGATAAGATCCTGACATGTCCCTGTTAGTAGGAGGATAAGATCCTGACATGTCCTTGTTAGTAGGAAGATAAGATCCTGACATCCCTGTTAGTAGGAAGATAAGATCCTGACATGTCCCTGTTAGTAGGAAGATAAGATCCTGACATGTCCCTGTTAGTAGGAGGATAAGATCCTGACATGTCCCTGTTAGTAGGAAGATAAGATCCTGACATGTCCCTGTTAGTAGGAGGATAAGATCCTGACATGTCCCTGTTAGTAGGAAGATAAGATCCTGACATGTCCCTGTTAGTAGGAGGATAAGATCCTGATGTGTCCCTGTTAGTAGGAAGATAAGATCCTGACATGTCCCTGTTAGTAGGAAAATAAGATCCTGACATGTCCCTGTTAGTAGGAGGATAAGATCCTGACATCCCTGTTAGTAGGAAGATAAAATCCTGACATGTCCCTGTCAGTAGGAGAATAAGATCCTGACATCCCTTTTAGTAGGAAGATAAGATCCCAATGGTCCCTGTTATTAGGAGGATAAGATGCTGACATTCCTTTAGTAGGAAGATGAAATTCTGACATGTTGCTGTTTGTAGGAGGATAAGATCCTGACATCCTTGTTAGTAGGAGGATAAGATGCTGACATGTCCCTGTTTGTAGGAGAATAAGAACCTGACATGTCCCTGTTAGTAGGAAGATGAAATCCTGACATCTCCCTGTTAGTAGGAGGATAAGATACTGACATCCTTGTTAGTAGAAGAATGAGATCCTGACATCCCCGTTAGTGGGACGATAAGATCCTGACATGTCCCTGTTTGTAGGAGAATAAGAACCTGACATCCCTGTTAGTAGGAGGATAAGATGCTGACATGTCCCTGTTTGTAGGAGAATAAGAACCTGACATGTCCCTGTTAGTAGGAGGATAAGATGCTGACATGTCCCTGTTAGTAGGAGGATAAGATGCTGACATGTCCCTGTTAGTAGGAAGATAAGATCCTGATGTGTCACTGATAGTAGGAAGAGATGATCCTCATGTGTCCCTGTTAGTAGGAGGATAAGATCCTGATGTGTCCCTGTTAGTAGGTGTGAGGAGTGGGTAAAGATAGATGAAGGCTGCCAGCCTAGCCAGATAGAATTTTGCAGCTAATTCTGTCAATTGTAAACATGAATGTAAACTACAGGCTTGTGTCTTAAATGTAAAGAAATAGTGTTGCATGTGGAACTGGAAAAAATCTGACAGCAGTGCACTCTACTGACCAAAGTAAAGCATTTGGTGACTCTTTGATGTAGAAATTGGTGCCGAAAGGTCTAAATGAAGAACTTCTTTCTATTGTGTTAACCATGAGTTAAATTGCCAGATTTAAACATGCACATGCATTTTTCTTGCTCTGCTTCCTGACCAGTTGCAAGATAAAAAAGGAGATGTTAAGAATGTAAATGCAGTTTATGTTAGCCTGGGAACCCAGGGAAGTGTGAAGAATGATGTAATGTGTAGCCTGGGAACCCACAGGAAAGTGTGAAGATTAATGTAATGTGAATCAGAACTGCAATTTCAATTAAAACAGAGAGAACCAGAGATTATTAAGCATTTTTGTCTTGTCCATCCAACTCATCAGCATGCTGCCTGTTTTCTTATGTAAGTTATCTTAGACTTGTGTTTTCGTTTATAAATAGCTAGGAACTAGAAAGATTAGACTAAGTGTTTTTGTGTAATGTCAGAACTATACTACTGAATTATTTTAAGTATTTCTCTGTGATCTCTGAACTCTTGACTAGCACTTTGTAGTAGAAAGTATTGTCTTGTGTTTTTATTATTTATTATTAAATATTTTAAAACCTTTTAACTGTGACTGTTTTGTGTAGAGATAATTTAAGCTCTAGAGTACATTGCATATTTATAGTGATTACTGTACCAACTCACTATAATAAGCCTTGACCCTTTAGTTATACTACCAATTAGATAATAATATTGTACAGTAATAATTGGGCACTCTTTTAAGGGCCTTTGAGTAGCTGATAAATATTAGCTGGGTGGTGGCAGGGAGTACTACTATATAGTCTGGGTAATAGGGTCACAGCTGGAGAACTTGTGCCAGCCTTTCCCATGAGTGTCTGTGTGGTTGTATAAACTCTTATCTCAAAGTGTGTGTGTATGTGTGTGTGTGTGTGTGTGTGTGTGTGTGTGTGTGTGTGTGTGTGTGTGTGTGTGTGTGTGTGTGTGTGTGTGTGAACTACTTGGGCAGGGACATGAAGCACTGGTTAGACGGAGGGTGCTGGATGTTTTAGCTTGCCCATCTAGGCTGAGATCTGGACCCTATAGCTGTGCCAGTGGGAGTCTTATTGGGGACCTGGAGAGCAAGGGAGCAACCAGCCCCAACTGACTGTGATCTCTGTGTGCTCTTAAGGGAAATTGCAATTTACTGTGTGTATTTGTCATCCTTTCCTGATATATGAGACACCCTCTCTGGTGTTAGTGGTGAGGATTGAGGCTCCTTGATTAATGGGCTAGGTCACTGGCATCACATATTAATTGTTTGGCAGCGGTGGGATATCCACATGACATATTAATTGGTGGGAAATACTAATTGGCTTGTAGTGGTGTGGGTAGAGTGACTTCCTGTAGCTTGTGTACAGTGAGCTTTAAGGTGTTTTGTACTCTAAATCAGCCACACAGTGAATACTCAGAGTTCAGATCACAATTGTTTTATTTCTTTTGTTAGCTTAGTTAGTTAGGGTGAGCAGGCAGCATGTCAGCAGAGGAGTATGGAAAGCTGACAAGGAGCCAGCTGGCGGAGATGTGCCAGGCTAGGGGACTGGTGCATGGAAACCTGACTAAGGCAGACCTGATTGCAGCCTTGGTTACAGCTGCATCAGAAAACAGCAATCAGGAGGACAATCAGATCAGCAGTGGAGATATAATACCCTCGGAGAATGGATAGCTCAACCTGTCTGCAGAAGACTTAAAAATCCATCTGGAGCTAAAGAGACTTGAGTTGGAGGCCAGGCATTTGGAGATAGAAGCCAAGGAAAAGGAGAGGCAGAGGAAGCATGAGAGAGAAATGCTGACTCTTTGCCAGAGTCATAGAGGTACTGGGGAAGGGAGTAACTGGACTCCAGAAGCACAACAGGTCAGTAAATTTTCCTGCCATAGTTTAAAGAGGGGGATCATTTTGATAGTTTCATTCATGTTTGAGAGGGTAAGCAAACAGTATAGTGTTGACCAAAGGCTCTGGGTATGGTTCCTGATCCCCTTACTCCATGGTAAAGCTGTGTATTGTTTAAAATGTCTGACATTGCATGTTTTGATTATACTGCTGTAAAAAATGTCTATTAGAGTTTTTTAAGCTAACACCTGAAACATAGAGGAAAACATTTTGTGAGCATAGACGCAAGGCAGATGAAAGTATGTGTGAATATGTTGCTGAACTGAGTACTTATTTCTATTGGTGGGTGAGTGGATGTCAGGTCACCACTTTTGAAGGGCTGGCAGACCTTTTGGTGAGGGAAGAAGCCCTTAGCTCTTTGCCTGAGGACATGAGGATCTGGCTAGCGGATAGACAATGTGCTACTTCAGATGAGTTGGGGAAGATGGGAGACCTATACCTGACAGGCAGGGCAGCCCTGCACAGGAAAGGGACCCCCAGTACTGCTCATGGGTCTAAAGGAACCCATGGTGGGCAGGACAGACTACCCCAACAGAATCTGCCAGTAGCAGGGGAAGCCACTAGTCCAGGTACACATCCAGGAGCTAGGGTTAAATGTTTTGAATGCAACCAGTGGGGCCATAAGCATACAGGTGTCCACAGAGGCAAGGTGGGGAACAAAAGGTGAGGCGCCAGTAAGTGGGAAAGACAAAATGCCAATAATAGGTTGTCTTGAGACAACAGGGGTACTAAACTACCATCTTGCAGATGTCCTGAGAGGGAAGGATTTGGATGAGGCAGTACCATGTGCTTATGCAGTCACATGCAGTCAGGCTTGGAGACAAGCATGCACATCTGGTAGCCTTGGTGAGAGCCAGACAGCCTGCATACATGCAGCCAGGACTGGTGAGGTGGTTACTTTAGGGAGTGAGCTATGCTGTAGCAGTGAGAATGAAGGTGAGCCACAGCTGCTTGTGGTTACTGATGGTCCCTTGGATAGAGTGACTGCAAAGGTAGAGGTGAGTAGTAGTAGTAGTACCCAGACTAACAGTGAGGCACCACTGTAAGAGGATGCCAGACTTCCTGTGGTAGGGGAGGTGGAAAGGGTTACAAGGAGAGAGGTGAGACAGGCTCAGCTGTCAGACCCTACATTGCAAGGCCTGAGGCAGGTAGCTAGGGAGGCACCTGATTCTCAAGGAAAGGGGGAATCTGTATTCCGGGACAAAGGGTTACTATACAGAGAGTGGACATCTGAGGGAGGGCTAGAAGATGAGAAAGTACAGCAGTTGGTAGTGCCTAGAGTCTGCCATCTGGCACTTCTAGCCATAGCCCATGATAAGCCCTTTGCTGGTCATATGGGCATAACACGTACAAATAGGCATATTATGCAGACCGTCTATTGGCCTGGAATTTCCAGAGATGTAACCGAGTACTGCAGGACCTGTGAGCAGTGCCAAAAGGTATGCAAGGCAGGAGACAAGGTGAGAGCTCCTTTGATGCCTTTGCCTGTGATTGAGGAGCCATTTCAGAGGGTAGCTATGGATATTGTGGGTCCTCTGAGTACCCCAAGTTCCACTGGGAAAAAGTATAGCCTAGTGGTAGTGGATTATGCTACACTATGCCCTGAGGCAGTGGCTTTGTCCTCCATTGAGGCAGAGAAGGTGGCAAATGCTTTGTTAGAGATTTTAAGCAGGGCAGGTTTCCCAAAAGAAATACTGACAGACAGAGGTGCCAATTTCATGTAAGACCTGCTGGCTTGTCTGTGGAAGTCCTCTGGGGTGAAGCACATGAAGACCACCACCGACCATCCCCAGACTAATGGTCTTGTTGAGAGGTTAAAATGTACAATCAAGTCAATGCTACAGGCATTTGCAGCTCAGTTTAAGAGGGAGTGGGGCAAATATTTGCCCCATCTGTTGTTTGCTTACAGAGAGGTTCCCCAGGAATCCACAGGTTTTTCACCCTTTGAGTTGCTGTATGGGTATAGGGTGAGGGGACCCCTAGATTTAATTTGAGATGAGTGGGAAGGTGAGTGCAAGTCTCACAAGGAGTCTGTTGTGGCATACATCCTAAACCTCAGGACAAGGCTCAGGGAACTCATGGGCTTGGCCCAGGAGAACCTGGCAAAAGCCCAACAACAGAAAAAGGTATGGTATAACAGGAATGCTCGAGCTAGAGAGTATGCTGTGGGGAAGCAGGTAATGGATCGCATTCCTGTCAGACACAACAAGCTGCAAGCAGCTTGGGAGGGACCCTATAAGGTGGTAAGAAAGGTAAGTGATGTTAACTACATGGTGGAACTGCTAGGCAGAAGTAAGGGGCAAAAATTGTACCATGTTAACATGATGAAACCTTACCATGATAGGGAGGCCCTTGTGCTGAGCATTTGCAGTGGATTGCAGGAGGAGTCTGAGTGAGATCTGGAGACTGGTCTCCTCAGTGAGGCTCGGGCTGACACCTCAGTGGAAGAGGTAGCAATGTCCCAGCAGCTATCTCCTACCCAGGTTCGAAAAATATGAGCAGTGTTGCAGGAATTTGGAGACATGTTCACTGGGAGACCAGGGTACACCCACCTGGGGCAGCACCAGGTGGATACAGAACCCCAAAGGCCTATTAGGCAGGCCCCTTATAGAGTGCATGAGAGAGTCCAACAGACTCTGAGGGAGGAGGTACAGGAGATGTTGGAACTAGGGGTGATTCAAGAGTCCAACAGTCCCTGGGCCACCCCAGTGGTGCTGGTGCCAAAGAAGGATGGCAGCACCAGGTTCTGTGTGGACTACAGGAAATTAAATAGTCACACAGAGTCAGAAGCTTACCCCATGCGTAGAACAGATGAGGCCCTGGAGCAGCTGGGTGAGGCTAAGTATCTTACAACCATTGATCTTACCAAGGGTTACTGGAAGATGCCCTTGACTCCCAGTTCTAGACATAAGTCAGCCTTTGTGACTCCTTTTGGCTTGTATGAGTTCAGAAAGATGCCCTTTGGGATGAATAATGCCCCAGTGACTTTCCAGAGGCTGGTAGATCATATCCTAATAGGAGCAGGAGGGTTTGCCTTTGCTTACCTAGATTATATTGCCATCTACAGCCTTTCCTGGCCAGAGCACCTTCAGCATTTCAGGGAAGTGCTGGGCAGACTACAGAGAGCAGGGTTGACAATTAAGCTGAACAAATGTCAGGTGGGTATGGCAGAGGTCTCCTACCTAGGACATAGAGTGGTGAGTGGTAAGATAAGGCCAGAACCTGCCAAAGTGGAAGCCATTCAGGCATGGCCTGCACCTGTTACTAAAAAGCAGGTGAGGGCATTTTTAGGAACAGCAGGGTACTACAGAAAGTTCGTCTCCAGTTATAGTGCCATAGCTGCTCCCCTCACAGACATGACAAGGAAGATCAGGCCAGATAAGGTAGTGTAGACCCCAGTATGTGAGAAGGCATTCCAGAAGCTTAAAGAAGCTTTGGGAGGACCCCCTGTGTTAGCCAGTCCAGATTACAGTAAATAATTTGTTGTGCAGGTGGATGCTTTGAACCATGGGGTGGGGGCTGTACTTAGCCAGATTTCTTCAGAGGGAGAAGAGCACCCAGTGCTTTATCTCAGTCATAGGCTACACTCAGGGAGGAATGCTATGCAGTTGTAGAAAAGGAATGTCTAGCCATAGTGTGGGCACTGCAGAAACTTCAGCTTTATCTGTATGGAAGAAAATTCATTGTAATGACCGATCATAACCCTCTAATATGGTTAAACAAAGCCAGCCAGCAAAATGCCAAGTTGCTAAGATGGAGCCTGGGTTGCAGGCATATGATATGACATTGCAGCACTGCAGTGGGAGTAGCAATGCCAATGAAGATGGGCTCTCAAGACAGGGAATGGGGTAGGTATAGTCAGATAGACCTAACCATATCAAGCAGCATGTTTCTCAAAGGTCACTTGAAAAACTAGCTTGAGTTCTCTGGGGGGAGATATATGAAGAGTGGGTAAAGATAAATGAAGGCTGCCAGCCTAGCCAGATAGAATTGTGCAGATAATTCTGTCATTTGTAAATATGAATGTAAATTACACGCTTGTTGTCTTAAATGTAAAGAAATAGTGTTACATGTAGAACTGGGAAAAAATGTGACAATAGTACACTCTACTGACCAAAGTAAAGCATGTGGTGACCCTTTGATGTAGACAGTGGTGCTAAGGGGTCTAGATGAAGAAATTATTTCTATTGTTTTAACCAAGAGTTAAATTGCTAGATTTAAACATGCAAATGTATTTTTATTGCTCTGCTTCCTGACCAGCTGCAAGATAACAAAAGGGGATGTTAAGAATGTAAATACAGTTTCTGTTAGCCTTAGAACCCAGGGAAGTGTGACAAATGATGTAATGTATAGCCTGGGAACCCCAGGAAAGTGTGAAGAATGATGTAATGTGAATCAGAACTGCAATTTAAATTTAAACAGAGAGAACCAGAGATTATTAAGCATTTTTGTCTAGATCATCCAACTCATCAGCACTCTGCCTGTTTTCTTATGTAAGTTATCGTATACTTGTGTTTTATTTTATAAATAGCTAGGAACTAGAAATATTAGGCTAATTGTTTTTCTGCGATGTCAGAACTGTACTACTGAATTATTTTAAGTATTTCTCTGTGATCTCTGAACTCTTGACTAACACTGTGTAGTAGAAAGTATTGTCTTGTGTTTTTATTATTTATTATTAAATATTTTAAAACCTTTCAACTGTGGCTGTTTTGTGTAGAGATCATTTAAGCTCTAAAGTACATTGCATATTTTTAGGGATTACTGTACCAAGTCACTCTAATAAGCCTTGACTGTTTAGTTATACTACCAATTGGATAATAATATTGTACAGTAATAATTGGATACCCTTTTAAGGGCCATTGAGTAGCTGATAAATATTAGCTGGGTGGTGGCAGGCGGTACCACCGTATAGTCTGGGTAATAGGGGCACAGCTGTAGAACCTGTGCCAGCCTTTCCCAGGAGTGTCTGTGTGGTTGTATAGTCTTTTAAGAAACATAATCAGGGTACACAGGCACAACTGCAAAAGTTAAGCAAGCTCATTAATCTTGTACTGGACTTCAATTTTTTCACTTTCAGTGGCAAACACTACAAACAAAAAACTGGTATATCAATGGGGGCTGCCATGGCTCCCAGCATAGCTAACATAGCCCTGGGCAAATGGGAGGAGGACTTTGTGTTAAACACAGACTACATGCAGCATATCACATGCTATTTACATTTTATTGATGACATCTTTATTGTGTGGGAAGGTGACACCTTGCAGCTTGGAGATTTTATCACTTACCTCAATCATGCAACCCCCTTCCTGAAGTTTACCTCTTCCCATAGCTGTATTTCAACCACTTTCTTAGATATGCAGATTTCCAAGGACTCCAACAATAACAGAATCACCATTGATCTATTCAGAAAACCAACGAGGGTTAACTTATTACTCCACAGTAAAAGTCTACATCCTACAAAAACCAAGTATAATGTAGTGAAGTCCCAAGGCTATAGATTAGCTAGAATTACCACAGAGATGGAACCATTTTTGAGAAACCTGAACAACTTAGAGAATGATTTTCTAGTGAGAGGCTATGAAAGTCAGTTATTAAAAAACATCCTGGAACCCATTATAGAACTGAAAAGGACTGAAGCACATTCACTCAACCTCCCCAGTAGAAAAATGTTAAGTAATTCCACAGAGAATAACAAATGCAAACATAACTGCATCCTGACATACACTTTGGATTATCACAGTATCAAAAATATTATTGAAGAAAACTGGGACATTGTCACAGGAAACCCTTTTTTGATTAACATCTTAGGTGAAGCACCATCATTTGTTTAAAGGAAGGCCAGGAATATTAGAAGTTTTGTTGAATTTAAACCTAGACCATATGAGAAAAGCACTAAAAGATGTGAAACTAATTGTACATTTTGTATATTTATACAGCAAGGTGATAGTTTTTATTGCCCTTATTTAAAGAAGATCAATAAAACAAGTGCAGGGGTGACTGTAACACTACAAAAGTAATTTACAGGGCACAGTGCAATGAATGTGATGCATTCTATGTGGGCAAGACTGTAAATAAACTCAAGCGTAGGATTTCATGTCATCTGTCAGAAATCCACTCTGGATGTAAAAATAATGCACTAGCCAAACACCTTTCTCTTCATAAAAGACACACAGGTTTTAAGTTCCAGATCCTGGATCGCATAGACATGGGTGATCTTGAAGGAGACATCCCGAATATTCTGGAGAAATATGAACTCATGTGGCAATTAAAGCTGAACTCTTTCAGGAAGCTTGGACTAAACTACTACTGTTCAATTAAAAGTGCACTGGAACTTCGAAAATTGCCACATTGTTTACATGGCTAATTTTATTTTATTTTATTTTATTCTAGAAATTGGTTTTAAATACCATTTTAAATCAGTTGAAATTTAAGTGTATATTTTGTTTCCATCATCATACATATATTTTTTCTTATTTCTATTTTTTTTTGGTTATATTTTTTCCACTTTATTCAAAATGGTGTGTAATAATACTAACTAATTATACAATTATATGTATTTTTATAGATTGTTTTTAGTGTTCTTGTACACAGACCTGAAGAAGTCTAGAAGGACGAAAGCGATCTTTGTTAACAATAGGTTATGAAAACAGAAATTGATTTATACATCCAAATTTATATGTATATATTTATATATATTTTTGATTGCCAAATGAGCTAAGGTTGATATATTTCCAGCCATGTAGTATACTGTCTTGGATAAAATCACAGACTTAATAATCTACTTAATAATCTGGTTAAATAAGAGGTACCACATCATTATAAGTTTTATTTAAAGGACATAAGTGTTATATATTATTATGACAGCTACTAAGTAGGGCAGGACCAGCTCGAATGTCACACTGATGGGGGAAGGGATATGAATTTAACATGTGTACCAATAACACTTTGTTTTACAGCACAGTAAACCACTCCCATGCCTGATAAAAAGTATATATATATATATATATATATATATATATATATATATATATATTTAGAAAGCTTGTGAGGAAATTATTACTCTATTTTTGTTTTACTTGGATCACTTGTCTGTGTACTTAATAAAGGATTTTCGACTGGAAACAGACTGCCTGCCTTGCTTGGATTATGTTTGAATACTTAGTAATGCTGTACAATTATATATTTCTTATTATTATTTTTTGTTTTGTTTTGTTTTGACTTAAGACGGGTTTAAGTTTAAGTTCGCTACTTCTACTACTATTGTCTGATCTGATTAATATACAGTGATTAACTAGAAATATATGGACTGAAAATCTTCCACATAGAGAAGTTTCTTACACTGTTTTGTAGGAAGATAAGATTCTGACATGTCCCTGTTAGTAGGAAGATGAGAGCCTGATATGTCTGTGTTAGTAGGAGGATAAGATCCTGACATGTCCCTGTTAGTTGGAGGATAAGATCCTGATGTGTCCCTGTTAGTAGGAAGATGAGATCCTGACATGTCCCTGTTAGTAGGAGGCTAAAATCCTGACGTGTCCCTGTTAGTAGGAAGATGAGATCCTGACATGTCCCTGTTAGTAGGAAGATAAGATCCTGAAATGTCCCTGTTAGTAGAAGGATTAGATCCTGACATGTCCCTGTTAGTAGGAGAATAAGATCTTGACATGTCCATGTTAGTAAGAAGATAAGATCCTGACGTGTCCCTGTTAGTAGGTGGATAAGATCCTGATGTGTCCCTGTTAGTAGGTGGATAAGATCCTGACATCCCTGTTAGTAGCACGATAAGATCCTGATGTGTCCCTGTTAGTAGGAAGATGAGATCCTGACATGTCCCTGTTAGAAGGAAGATAAGATCATGACATGTCCCTTTTGGTAGGAGGATAAGATCCTGACATCCCTGTTAGTAGGAGAATAAGATCCTGACATGTCCCTGTTAGTAGGAGGATAAGATCCTGATGTGTCCCTGTTAGTAGGAGGATAAGATTGTGATATCCCTGTTAGTAGGAGGATAAGATCCTGACATGTCCCTGTTAGTAAGAAGATAAGATCCTGACATGTCCCTGTTAGTAGGTGGATAAGATCCTGATGTGTCCCTGTTAGTAGGTGGATAAGATCCTGACATCCCTGTTAGTAGCACGATAAGATCCTGATATGTCCCTGTTAGTAGGAGGATGAGATCATGACATCTCTGTTAGTAGGAAGATAAGATCATGACATGTCCCTTTTGGTAGGAGGATAAGATCCTGACATCCCTGTTAGTAGGAGAATAAGATCCTGACATGTCCCTGTTAGTAGGAGGATAAGATCCTGATGTGTCCCTGTTAGTAGGAAGATAAGATCCTGATGTGTCCCTGTTAGTAGGAGGATAAGATTGTGACATCCCTGTTAGTAGGAGGATAAGATCCTGACATGTCCCTGTTAGTAAGAAGATAAGATCCTGACATGTCCCTGTTAGTAGGAAGATAAGATCCTGACATGTTCCTGTTAGTAGGAAGATAAGATCCTGACATGTCCCTGTTCATAGGAGGATAAAATCCTGATGTGTCCCTGTTAGTATGAAGATAGGGTCCTGACATGTCCCTGTTAGTAGGAGGATATGATCCTGACATGTACCTGTTAGTATAAGGCTCCCCCTCCTCCTGCAGGGAGAATATCCTTCTTGGGTCCATCAGTTGTTAGGTTACTGGTCTAGAGAAGGCATGTTATGGCTGTGGAAAGACTGTTTTCTTAAATTAAATGGACAGTAACTTGGATGGGTAGAACATCCCTGTCCAAGGAAGGCTGAGCATGGATGGTGCTGTGTGCATCACACCATGTTCTCATGCATTTGACTGCACTACTTCTGCTCATGCCTCTCAACCTTTTAGTGCAATAAATCTGGACAAAGTCTGAGAAAATGGGGGGACAAAGGCCCAAAAATAGGGACAAATTTTAAATATTGCTCTTATAAATTTAGAAAGTTGCTAGAGTAATAGGTTTTGTGTTACCATACATTTTCTGAAGGATTTGAAATCTGAAACTCAAATGTATCTCATTATTTAGTGACTTCATCCTCCAATCATCTCAGTGATTTGCCAGAAAACCACACATTTTATGAGTAATAGACCAAAAATAAGAGGCAAAAATCTGGACATTCTGAGAAAATCTGGACAGTTGAGAGGTAGGCTTCTGCTCCATATCCCTTGTGCTACAAACCAGTAAAGCAACTCACTCATCTGTGGTAACCTCACTTTCCTTTCTCAGTTAGACTGTATCCCATCCATTGCAGAATCCCACCACCTGCATTTATGGAAGGATAACATGCAATGGCCACATTCCTCCTCGCCTCCTAGAGAGCTCCTCGAGTATTCAAGAACTGGTACTTGAACCTAGGTCATCATGGACATAGGTCTTTGTTGTATGCTTTTATTTGTTACTTCTGTTTTCTGGTGTCTTCTGAATGTTTTGTTTGCTGTGTAAACATAGGTACCATGTTTGTTGTGTTTGTGAAAAATGTTAATTTCAATTGTTCAAGGATTCCAGCTCTAGATATTTTAGAGTGTGAGCCATAATACATATTTTATCATGAGTAAAACATGTTTTCTAAATATATTTTTAGCCAGTCAAAGTTCATTATAGAACATACCTAGTTGAAAATGTAATTACACAGTACAGTTAGAAACTCCTATAACCCCATTGATCAAAGTATGTCTTATGGACATAAATCTCACAATAATCTTATAAACAGGAAATGCCTCTTATTAAAGTAACAAATTATGTTTTAAATTTGAAATGATAATGCAGTCAGTTAACGGCCATCAGTGTCTGAGTGCTATAAAATATTCAATAGTTTCTTAACTAGTAAACCCACTTAGCTATTCCTTTAGATAACCCTACATAAGATGTAGATTAGTCTTTTGTGAAACATACACATCATCAGAGATGTTAAAGAAGCATCTTGTCTCTATCCATTGCAGTATTACTTAGAGTATAACAAAAAAAGAATTGTATCAGTATTAAGAAGTTGTCTTTTTTTCTTAGATCAAATGGATTGTGTAATTTCCAAAGGGATATCAGTAACTTGGTGGAAATCAAAGTAGTGTACTGGCAGTTTTGATTAGGGACTAATCTGTTTCCTGGCTTCAATTACACCATTAATATTAAGTGTAATTAAAAATGAAAGCATCAAAACTGTGAGTTAGAATGTGACTGGTTAGTTTCCGAACATGTGACTTGAGAGAAAGTCTTTTGGAAATGTTTTTTAATGAGTGTTGTGATTCTGAAGAAATCTTGTGGTTAAACAGAGACAAAAGCCATGAACTATTCTCCAGTCTGATGGAAATCTTGTGATTAAACAGAGACAAAAGCCATGAACTATTCTCCAGTCGGACGATTCCTTATCTAGAGAATCTTTGATTGTACAGTCTGGTTTTAGTCTACTGCATGTATCTCTCAACCTCTTTCATACAAAAATTCTGGACAAAGCCAAAAATAATTGGGGGAGGGGTGGCAAAGGCCCCAAGGTAGGGACAATATCTAAATATTGCTTGTATAAGTAGAAAGTTGATAGAATAAAATGTTTTCTCAGCATGCATTTTCTGAACAATGTGAAATCTGAAATTTAAATATGTCATTTTTAATGACTTTCAATCCTTAATAACTTGCCAGAAAACCACAAATTTTATGAGGACTAGATAAAAAAATATGAGGCAAAAATCTGTACATTTTGTGAAAATTTGGACAGATTTAGTATTCATAACTTAAAAAAAAAAGAGTTTAGGATTTTAAAGTAACCTTTCTGCCTTATTTATATTCCATTTCACATAATTAGATATGGATTGAAATTGTTACATACAAAACAAAAAATATATATTTTTGGCATACTTCTAAGTATAATGATTTTAAATTGCAGAATAAATGTGGCTATTACAAGATGTGCTTTTGAAAGGTCTGAAATTGTGATTTCTCAATTTGACACGTTTTTTCCAGTTTGTAGATACAATAATCTGTGAAGCTTCTTTTTATTTTCAGGCCCAGACTGTATTAAAGGTACATTATATATATTACAGCAGGTACATGCTGAAAGTAAAATTTTATGTAAGTGTACCTACCGTAAGATAATAACTTCAAGGAGAAATCAATGTAACAGTAAGCCAAAACATTTGAGCTTGACCATCTTATTTGCATCCATTTCCAGACAGAGGTCTAAAAAGCAGTGACATCTACTTTGCAGGGAACTAATGTAGGTTTTGAGCTGGTTGGTACTGACAGAGGTAAATGCAAGGCTCCCTTATATATCCCATGTTGCTCCACATTGTCACCGTTTTTCTTAGCAGGCATATGTTCAAAGTGGTTTATAAATGTAGCAGCAAATTTTAGAGCTTGCCGAAGGTAAAATTACAGTTTATTTTTTGTGTACCAACACTTGCAAATTGTTGGTCTCATTCATGAGAGGGAGTCCTTTTCTGCCTTTTTAGCCTTTTCTGTTTTCAGTCTCCTAAGAATAATGTCAATAAAACATTATCGACTCTATTATTTTATTTACTTGTTTGCCTTTATAGAAGTCTATTCTTTGAAATCTTTTCCAACTGTGCATTTCCTCAGTGGTACTTGCAGGTGTTAAGCCACCTAATCTGACCACCAAACTATTGTTTGGCCAAGTGTGTTTGATATCACACACACTTCATGTACCATCTCTTCTTTTTAGCTCTTCCTTTTCTTGTATTGCCTGTCATCTTCTTCCACTCATTAAACCCAGTTCCTTGTTTACTTTCTAGTTCTGAAACCTTCCTAATTCATTCACTGTTCACTACAACAAAAGCCTCATTAAACAAGCCTTCTCATTACTATATGTTTTTCGACAAGTGTAACAATGGACATAACCAGAAGTAACAAACTTGTAAAACAACCTCCTAATTTGCTATTGCACAATACATGTACTTCTGCCCCTGTGCCACAGGTCATGAATCACAATGTTCAGTTAAAATGAAAAGTCACTAAACGTATCATACAGTAAGTCATCAGTCGATTGTATAACCAGTAGTACGGCATTTGTATGACGTATGTATGTCATTTAAAACATACCTGCCTTATTTGTAGGCTCATTTGTACACTTATTTCATTTATGTTAATTTCACAAATGTAACCTGTTTTAACTGGTTATGCTTTGTACAATATTACTGTGTGAAACAATGGAAAAAATCTATTAGACCAAATGTCTTTTAACACTTTGTATAAATCAACAAAATAATCATGCCATTCAAAGTCAGAACAAACATATTCTTTTTTTAATTAATTCTCTGATTAATTCTTTGAGTTCACAATCGCAGGGAAGCCACAGATTATCCCAGTAGGGAGAAGGTAGAAAAAGTTATCGTGAAAGGGGTGCCAGTCCACCTCAGAATGCTGATGCCCTCTTGACATCTGCAGATGACATGCATGCCTACAGACAATGTGGCAGATGGCAAATTAACCTACAGCATGCACTGGGAGTGTGGGTAGAAACCAGAACACCCATCATAAACCAAGGTGGGCATATGGAAAGGCATATGCAATGAAAGCATCCTAGCTGAGAACTAAACTAGAGAGACTATATTCTGTAGAGTTTCAGAAATGAACAAAATGATGCACTTAAAAACCAGCTTCTACTCTGTGGCTTATTTACCATAGCTGCAGATCCAAACAGTGTTCAATGACAATAACAATGGAGAAACATATTTTAATGCATACTTTAGTTAAATCATTTTATTTATGATTCTGAGCAAATTTCTCTTAGCTTGAGGGGGAGCTACTGTTATACAGAAAAAAAAGCAGAACAATTCATTTCTAACCTACAGCATCATTTTTAGATCACCTTCAGTTTTTAATATTGGATCTTTAAAATTCTACTCAAGTTTAAACACTGTGCTTTAAATCAGCTGTAGCTATACAACCTTCTGACCCCAAGCTCTAAGCTTAAAATATTCATTCAAGAGACAGACTTGTTTGACTTTTCAAGGCTTTAATGTTTTATTAAAGACCACCCCCTTGTGCACACTTGCACGTACCAGAATATACGTGAGGTGACCAAAGCCTATGGTGACAGCTTTGTTGCAGAGCTGTACCATTAAAACAAAATAACTTTAGTCCACAGAGACTGGATTCATAATTTTTTGCAGTCTCTAAAGTAGCGATGGGAGTAATATTAAGGAAGTTTCTGAACACCTCTAATCTCATAGAATGAGTTGATGGAAAATTCACTTGTCACTTTAAGCTCCTGCTTGGCTTCTGCTGTAAAAAATTAATCTGCTTTTTTTTTCTCATTGCATTCCAGCATGCTTATTCAAATGTTTGCTGTTTTGGTACTTTCTTTAGGAAGAAGATTTAAATATGACTTTTTAATGTTTATGTGACAGCCTTTCACCAAAGTAAAGGCTAGGATTCAAATGTGCCATATTGTCTGGTCTGTGTAGACTAAGTCAGTATTTTACTGTTCTTTTGAGAAAAAAAAATTAAAATAAAATTCCTTCTTGGTCATGAAGTGATAACATGTATTTAGATATTTTTGCAATAATATTTTATTGATTTTAACACAGAAAATATTTATGGTGATAAGCTGGGAGATGAAGAACAAAGAAGGCAACAGAAATTCCTTTCAGTTCAGAGAAGTCGTAACAATCCATCAATAACAACTTGCCAACAAAACGATCTGTTGGCTTTCATATAAGGTATGCACATTCAGAAATGATTAGATAATTTAGAAAATGAATAGTGCAAAGTTAGAATAAAATATGCATTCCATTATCAAAGCTTAAAGAAAAGGCTAGTACATTATTCCGGTACAAAAGTGTTACAAATACAGATAATGTTATCTAGCTGAATCCCACAGATCGCCTAACAGACTGAACATTCTGCAGCAAATGAACAAAACAATGACTAGAAGTCTGTGAATGGACATTTCTGTGAAACAAATGCTTTAGAATGGGGCTGGGCAGCTCATACATCCCCACTCTTTTTTACTTATCACCTCTGTGCTCGCCATTATTTAGAAAAATGAGACATGCTTGTTCTTTGCAAAACTAAGTATTTGCCTTTTTCCTTTTTCATTAGATTTGTAACAGGAAAGCCACATTTCCAAAATCACTTAAACACTGCTCTTGATTTTTTTTTCTGATTTGAGCACTGGTGTTTCAGGAAAATGTAAGGATTTCATATCCCCTCCCAAAAATTATCTGTTCATTAGGTAACTGTGTGGGAAGTCTAATCACAAAGACCAAGCATAGCTAAGACCAAGCTGTATCTGTTTGAATATACATCATTGGCAATCTTCCCAAAATGACTGATCCAGGAATGTGTTTGCTGTGGTGTGTGGATTGCAGCACTTTAAACTGTTTCACCCCTGATTGGTTAACTAATGGGTGTATTTTTAAATTGTGAGGACCATAATTGTGATAGCTGTGCTGACAGATGTGGGGAGTGTATATTTAGGGTGAGGTTGTTGTAACTTGAGTATTCTTCCTACTCATAGTTAGTAGGGGTACATACCCAAATTTGTGGATACAGGGGGGCACCCCTGCAAAAATGCTTTAATTGAATAACACAGAATTTTAAAATTCATTGTATTTGATATGGAATTGCGGTATAATTTTCTCATATTTGATATGAAATTGTGGTATAATTTTCTCATATTTGATATGGAATTGCAGTATAATTTTCTCATATTTGATATGGAATTGTGGTATAATTTTCTCATAACTGATACGGAACTGCAGTATAATTTTCTCATATTTGGTGCTTGCAGTATCAGGCTGCTCACTTGTGACAGGCACCTAACCCACATTTCATGAGTTATTAAAACATATATTAATAAAATTATTTAGAAAACTAAAAAGGTTTAATAAAACTAGATTAAAGCTTTTCTACATCTTTACTGTCCTTCCTCAGTGACTACCATCCCCCCATGACTGACAGACTCTTTCATTCCCCCATTCCTATAGCCATTTACCACACTAGAAGGCAGTCAGCTACCAAAGGGCTATTATCCTGGTGGCTTAGGTGTTTTTATGCTGGCTGTTAGGCTGACTGACTGGTATACATCTGAGGAAGGGTCTACATGACTACTGGTTGCAATGCTCATCACACACATGCAAGCACACATACACACGCACACACACACACACACACACACACACACACACACACACACACACACACACACACACACACACACTCACTCACTCACTCACTCATACACAAAACCATACACACACATACACATGCACCCGCACACACATACATGCACATACACAGACACATACATGCACACATGCACAAATACACAAAACCACAAATGCGTGTGCGCACATGCACATGATCATGTTCAGCTGCAGTGCATTTGAACTGTTTGTCTAACAGGCATCAGGCTGGATGTTGGAGGAGAAGATTAAGGTGCTGTTAATAATCTGTTTCCTGTGGTCTAGGGTTTGATTCCCTCAACTTCTATTGCATAACTGTGTGACTCTGAGCAAGTCACTTAACCAGACACTGCTCCTATGCTGACTCTAAAAAAAGGTCTATGGAGATCAGTGCTCTACCCCAGTCAACAAATAAAATAGAATAAATAAACTGTTTGGCAGTCTGGTGCACCCACCATGGCTATTCCTTCCTTGTTGCTGCAGCTGGCCTACATCAGGTGTCAGCAACACATTGAACAAACCATGTCCACCTCCCTGTGATGGATGAGCTGTCTACAGCCAGTCACTTCCTTCCCTCCCCAGTTGGCTTCTCCAGTGTGTGGGCCACTAACCCTGGGCCATTTGGGATACAGTCAGTGCTCCCTTCCTCTGCATCACAGAGGCAGCCCAGGTTAAAAGATTTTTTGCATTTAGCAAAACACTTGTACAAAGTGACATGTGACTCAAAAGAATTAGCAGAAAAAATCAGAATCAGAATTGCATTTATTGGTCAAGTATGTGCACATACAAGGAATCTGACTCCTGTTTCCATGACTCTCCAAGTATGAATTACATAAACAACATACATACAACTCTTAAAAATAAGACAACAATGTAAATATGCATATACAGGTACATATACACATACATATACACACAAGGTGCAAAGTGCAACAAAGTGGAAGAAATACTGAAACAAACTCTGACAGAAACACGTATTAACAATAAGTAACAATATTGCAGAACCCTTGGAGGCTTGGGAGAAAGAATACTGAGCCTAATAACCTGGATTACCATTTATAAACTTGATGGCCTGTGGAAAAAAAACTCTTCCTATATCTGTTTGTTTTGGTGCGTATTAAATGCCTGGCCAGTGGTAAAGTTCAAAAAGATGCTGACCTGGATTTGAAGGATTGGTGATTGGTTCCCTGCCCGTTTCATGACTCTGGAATAGTACAGGTCCTGTAAGGAGGGAAAACTAGCACCAATGATATTTTCTGTATACCTGACTATTGGATGTAACCTATTTTTGTCATGATTAGACAGAGATCCAAACCACACTGTTATGGATGAACTGAGAACAGACTCAATGACTGCTGTGTAGAACTGAATCAACAGTTCCTGCGGGAGTTTGAACTTCCTCAGCTGTTGCAGAAAGTACATTTGCTGTTGTGCCTTTTTTAAAATGGACCCTACATTGGTCTCCCACTTTAAGCCCTGGGAGATTCTAGATCTCAAAAACTTGAAGGATTCCACAAATGACACAGCAGTATTAAATATAAAGAGGGGGGATAATATTGTAGTACCACTCCTAAAGTCCGCTGTCATCACCACAGTTTTAAGAGTGTTCAGCTCCAGATTATTCTGACTACATCAAAGGGCCAGCAGCTCAACCTCCCATCTGTATGCAGACTCATCACTATTCCCGATGAGCCCGATAATGGTTGTATCATCCACATATTTAATAAGTCTGACAGATGGGTCCTTAGAAATGCAGTCATTAATGTCGAGGAAGAATAGTGGCAAGGGGAGAGTACACATCTCTGTGAGGCACTCGTATTAATTGTGAGATAGCGAGATATACATTTCCCCAGTTTCACCTGCTGTTTCCTATTGGTCAGAAAATTGGTGATCCATTGACAGGTGGAGGTAGGAACGGAAAGCTGGGAGAGTTTCAAGTGAAGAAGTTGCAGAATTATTGTATTAAATGCAGAGCTGAAACCCACAAACAGAACCCTTGCATATGTCCATGGGTTGTCGAGATGTTGCAAGATATAGTGCAGGCCCATATTAACTGGATTATCCACTGACTGGTTCTCTCAATAAGCAAACTGAAGGTGGTCCAACAAGGGAGCTGTAATATCCTTCAAGTGAGCTAACACCAGCCTCTAAAAAGTCTTCATGACCACCAATGTCAAAGCAACAGGCCTGTAGTCATTTAGTCCTGTTATACTGGATTTTTAGAGACTGGAATGATTGTGGCTTGTTTGAAATATAAGTGAACTTCACACAGCTCTAATGATTTATTAAAAATCCGAGTAAAAACAGGAGGCAGTTGATCAGCACATATTTTTAAACAAGAGGGTGAAACCCCATATGGACCTGCTGTTTTCCTAATGTGCTGTCATTTAAAAACATTTTATTTATTTAACATTGTTGACCAAAAAATTCTGACTAGGACAGAGCCTATTTTCAGTAGAGGCCTGGGGAGGAACACTCCAAATGCATATCTTTGGAATGTGGGAGGAAACCCACATGAACACAGGGAGGGCATGCAGACTCTACACAGAAGGCACCCCAGCTGAGAATTGAACCAGAGAACCTCTTGCTGTGAAGCAACAACATTAACCGCTGCACCACTGGGACACACATCCACTTCAGAGGATAAGAAAATGTAGAATAACATGCCTATTGCGCTACAGTTGGAGCAAATAACATTCACTGCCACATATAATTTTAAGAAGCTAGTATCTGTAGAGTAACCTTAGTAATGCTTTGCTCTTCCTTACTTGAGAAGTAGTTTGTTCATTCTTGTTATTTCTAGACCATTCCATTGTAGAAGGGACTGATATATTTAATAGTATTATTACCAGATTGACAGTATGAAGTATCCTAAGAAAACCAAGTAAGGCAATTAAAGCAGTACAAAAAAGTAAACACACTGTAAAAGTAATCCCAGACCCACATGACATTTAGTGCTATCATCTTTTTACTTGTCTACTTTATCAGAAAAAACAGGTACTCTGCAGCAGACGTGTTTAAAAGCTACAGAAAGAAATCACAAACACTTAAAAAACATGTTTATTATAAAAGTTTTATGATGAATGAACCATTAAAAGACCTTTTTTTAAAGAACTAAGAGGTGAAAAAATATGTAAACAAAAGAACAAGTTAGTGAAAAAAGGAAAAACAAAGCTCTGGTATGAAGTCACCTAAAATGGTTAAAGGGCAGTTAATCTTTTCTTCAAGGCATTTTCTTTTGCTCTTTTCCACATAGCTGGCCACCAGTTGTCCCCTAAAAACCCTCTTCTCATTTGCTGGATTTACCAAATTCCACAAGCCTCCCATGTTTGGGACTTATTTGGAGGTTTTGGCCTCTCTGGGCAGTGTTGTTTTGTTGCCAAGGAAGATTTTTTTTTAATATGCCCTAAGTTCCCTTCCTTGCACAGACACATACCTACTATCTTGGGATGGCTATACAGTGCGTGCTCTGATGTATTATCCCACCTCTGAGGTGACTCAGCTAATGTCCTGCTTCTCTTACAACGATGCTCCCATGCATGTTCTTAACCTACTCCAGAGGTCCCTTTAAGTGTGTCTGTGAGCATACCCTCCCACTCAAGATGGACATGGCAATTCTGTTGCCATTACCTCAGATGCTTGAACTTCAAATCAAACTCAGGTCAACAGGGCCATAGTCAGGGCTTTATCCCTCTAGTACTGGCTAAGACATATTTAATGTTAACACTAACATGAAATCCATGAAGACGGGTGGGTAGTGTAACTGTTAAGATCTTTACCTCACAGGGACAATGTACAGGGTATGATTCTAATCTCTAGTCACTGTCTGGTTATTGGTTAGGCTTGTAATAATCTGAAGACTGATTGCCTAGTATCCTGCTATAAGCCTATAAGTCCTCAGTTGCCAATGCAATAGTTTTATGTCTAGCAGAGAATCAAATTCTCTTCCCAACTGTTCAACATCCTCACAATCTTCCACAAAAAAGGAAAACTTAGTGAAAGATTTACACACAATGGAGTATCTAAGTAGTGCACTAGAGTTCTGATTAGGTTTGATGGTGTATAAATTCTCGTAGACTACATGAAAGCTTACAAGCAGTTTTTCCTAAATAGAATGTGCCACAGTTGTCACAGCCTGTTAAATATACCACATACTGTTTGTATCATATAAATAGGTACTACTAGAGGAAGGCTGTCTATACACTACAGATTTAAAAGTGCTAGTAGTTTTATCACTCTGAATTCAGACATCAAGAGAGGTAATACAATCTTGGTACCACTGAGCAGTAAATTCAAGATAATAGTAAAGTTATTCAGGTGGGAAACAAAAACAGAGATATTAGACTCTATCCTCTGCCAAATTTAAAATTAGTAATCAGTGTGAATTACAAACAACTTGACGTATATCTAAAAATTCAACCTGTAAATAGCTGCCTCCTCAGATGAATTAATACTAGATTAGCAAAGGTGGGCGCTACCACAAGGGAGTCTGGCATTTAGTGTGAGATACCCATTTTGCTGTACCGTACCCCTCCATGGAAATACAAAATTGTTAATGATCTTTTGATCTTTTATCACCACATTTATGTTTTGAAAACAGAGGTAATCCAGAAAGCTTAAGTCTGGTCTGGTATCCCACTTGTGATCCAGAGGGTGACAGGACTAACATGAAATAGAGTGCAAAGGATTAATCCAGAAAGTCCCTTCAGCTAGAAGATCTAAGGGACTCTCTCTCTGATGTCCTCCCTGTGGGATGGCATGGCTCTCACTTTTATGGCAGATTACAAAACAATAAGAAAGATCATGATCGACAACTGGGTGGTGATTACAGACAATAAACAAATGGAATAAACTCTTAGGGCCCCACCCTTGTTTTGCTTTTAAGACAATCAGGAACATTAAGGACTATGAAAAGAGCAAAATCAGACTGGAGGAGGACAACAGATTAACTTATCCATGTGGTCTCCCTTTCTGCAATTACCGCGAATACATGGGCAACAAGGACTACCTCTTTTTTTCAATTTACAGAAGAAAAAATCAAGAGCACTTGTTTTGATAATCACAACACTGTTTTTATGATATACCATGCACAGTGTAATGGCTGCAGTTGTTTTTATTTACAGAAAACTGTGAACAAGTTCAAAATTGGGGTGGCACACTGTTTGTCTCATACTCCAGATCCTCAAAAAACAATTTGCCAAGCTCTGCCGTAACTTCCCAGACCATGGGAGGGGGTAGGGTTCCACTTCCACTTCCTAGACAAGTTCTCTGTGGATTCACCCAAAGGAAACAAAAATGCCATCCTCAAAATTTGGAATTAAGCTGGTGTATCAGGCAGGATGTGCACCACCTCCCTGGTCTAAACTCAAGCATTTCCATCAAAAGTGTGTTTGCACTCAGCAAATTAAACCATAAATTGCACAGCTAAAACACCTGTACGTTTAATCCAGAACTTGGACATTAGCTGGTAATTAACTCTAATTGAAAACTCTAATTGAAAAAGCTAATCAAGAAATTAGAGCTGTAGATAACTGCAACTAACTTGGTAAAGTTTGTCTGGTAAACTGGTAAAACAAGCAACAAACCACGCTGTTTATTTATTTATTTATGTTTTATTTTTTAGATTTCAAGATGTTAGGAGTTTTAAAAAGCTTTTACTCATGATGTATACAAACTTAGACAACAACTTTCAAGTGTTTTAAAATGTTTTCTACTGTTTCTTTGGGGTTCGGGCTTTACTTTTGTTGTTTGGAGAGACAAAGGAGGGGGAGTATCAATATTCGTCAAAGATACCCACACCTCCAGGTTGGTGGCACAGCACGAAGCATCAGAGACTATCCATGCTCAACTAACAGTGAGTAAAACTGCCTTCCAGTTTATAGCCTGCTACAGACCACCCTCCCAAACCCAGGAACCCCACTCGGCCTTCTTGAGAACATTGGAAAATATGAAGGACTCTCCAAACACCATTATATTGGGCGACTTCAACTACCCAAACATAGACTGGGAGCATTACTCTAGCTCCAACACCCTAGCCCAAAGGTTCCTAGAATTTATAAACTCAAATGCTATGGAACAACTTGTTACCACTCCCACAAGAGGGGAAAACATACTGGACCTGATCATCACCAACATGGGGACTCTATGCTCCAGACTAGAAGTGTATCCCTCACTGGTAAGATCAGACCATAAACTAATCTCACTGGATATTCACATCCCGACCCCACCCCCTGCCCAGAAAACCACAGTGAAAAGCTTCTCTAAAGCAAATTTCACACTTCTCAAAACTGAGGTGGAATCCTTCAAAACTCCCGAGCCTGTGGAAAATACGGCCCAGACCGCAGAATCCTTTATAAATGCATTCTATGAACACCTTCAGGAATTCATGGATCATGCAATCCCAAATAAAACCAAGACCCAATCCTCCAAAGGCAGACGTCCTGTCTGGTGGACCCCAGCCATAAACAAACTATACAATAGAAGGAGGAAGCTACTACATGATAGAGCAAAATCCCAAAAAGGGAAGGCATCTCTGATCAGTATTAGCAAAAAAATACGGGCACTCATAAAATCATCTAAGACCAGCTTTGAGAGAAAAATTGCACAGGACACTAAGGATAATCACAAGGCTTTCTTTAGTTATGTTAGGAACCTGGGTGGAAATTCCCAGATATGCTCAGAATTAGTCCAAAATGACAAAAAATATATCGAACCCACAGACATTGCCAACATCCTAGCTGACAGGTTCAGTGCAAACCTCCCCTCTCCACCAAAAGGGCAAATATCTATTCCAGCAGAGTGCTGCCCCCCTGACATCTCAGATGCTCAGGTAAGAGCCACCCTCTCCAAAGCAAAAAACACAGCATCAGTGGGACCAGACGGTGTCCCGGCTGCCCCTACATGAACTCCAAGAAGAGCTAAACCCAAACATAAAACTACTATTCAGTCTCAGCCTTACTACAGGATATGTACCCAAAGAGTGGCATACAGCAACAGTGGGCCCTCTCCACAAAGGTGGTGCCTCAATGGATCCTGGAAACTATTGCCCCATAAGCCTGACTTGCTTGGTCTGCAAAGCTATGGAAAGGATCATCATGGACCTCATAAATAAAGATATTGGGGACCTACAGACACTGGATCCTACCCAGTTCAGCTTTGTTAAGGGCAGATTCTGCCTCTTAAACCTGGTCGATTTCTTTGAAACAGTCACCAAGGCCATTGACGAGGGGAAGGTGGTCCACACAGCCTACCTGGACCTCGCAAAAGCCTTCGATACAATACCCCACTCGGGCATTATAGATAAGCTCACCAGCTTAAATATAAACCCCTATGTCACTAGATGGGTTGCAAACTGGCTCAAGGACAGAACCCACATGGTTAAAATTGCTGGAGCCATGTCAGACTCCAAACCAGTTACAAGTGGCATCCCACAAGGCTCACTCCTGGGACCTCTCTTGTTCGGTATATATTTCTCAGAGGTACAGGCCAAAACGGAAGGACTGTGGCTGACCAAGTTCGCAGATGACTGCAAACTGGGCGCCATAATCGACTCTCCAGCTGACACAAGCATCATCCAAAAGGGCCTCATAGAAACAGACAACTGGTGCCAGAGCCATGGCCTCAAGCTAAACGTCAAAAAGTGTATAGACATCCCCTTTGGTAAAAACAAAGTGCCCACAAATTACCACATAGGTGGTAATCCATTAAGTACAGAAGAAGTAATTAGGGACCTGGGGATCCAAGTTGATAGCAATCTCTCATTTGACAACCACATGGCCAAAGTGGTTAGAAAAACATTTTATATAGCCCACCTAATCATGAAGGGATTCACATCTAGATCAGGGGAGGTCATCGTGCCTCTTTACTTATCCCTCATCAGGCCCATAATTGAGTACAATACCCCTTTTGAGATGTACCTTACCAGACACCTGCAGCAACTGGAAAGACCCCAAAAGTACCTCACCAAAAGGATCAAAGGGCTCAAACAGATGCCATATGCTGCCTGGTTAAAGAAACTCCAGCTCTACTCAGTGGCATACTGCCTGCTCAGAGGCAATCTGTGCCTGACGCATAAAGCCATGTCCAACCCGGAATTAATGGACATGCTGCACCTCAGAAAATCCAAATCCCTTCGAGCTACGTGCTCGAGAGACTTGAACCTCAGCACTGAAATAAATAGGACATGCTGGAGGGACAGATTCAGAACCCAGAGTTTCTCTTCACTTTGGAATAAAATCCCAGTCCAGGTTAGGCAGAGTCCCTCATTGACTCTCTTCAAGAGGAATCTTGATGAGTGGATGGGAGATTGTAGGTTTACCCCGGGTATCACTCCTGTGTCACTGTTAGACAGAGGCACAGTATACTAACCTCGAAATAAGGCATAGCAAAATGAATTTAAAATGGGTGGCGAAAGCCAAACACACTCTGGCTAGGCTTATAAATGCCCTAGGGCAGATAGCCTAGTATGAACCTATGAACCTAAAAGGGGTCCAAACACTAGCCTCCTAGTTTGATTGACAGCCAACGCCCGTGATATTTACATCAGCTTCTCACATCATCTAACTCTGCCCTTGGCTCCATGGCATCACCCCCTTTCTCAGGAGACTGGTTAACTGCTCTTCCACCTGATGCTTCCCAGTTTCCAGCCTTTATTTGGCCAGACACAGGGCTATTTATCCCTCTTTTGCACTGATAGTACTACCTGGAATATGAAGAGAGGAAGAATCTGAACATAAGAGCCCTGACTTCACCACCTGGAACCTTAAAAGATGAATAATCTGAGCAGAAGAGCCCTCACTAATTGCTAGACCCAAAAGAGGCTTAATACTGAAGACACCGAACTGAAACATCACAGAGCCATACACTGACACCAGTGGCATTCTTCATGTCACTACAGATACCCCACATCAACCAGGTATAGATGTTCTAACCACTTGGTCTTCATTTAATATAATATTTCATAAAACATTCTCTCAAAGCAAAATTCTTGTCAAAATCACTTCATTAAATAACATTCTGATTGAACAGGTCCCTGACACCAAACTCTTAGGAGTCACAATTGATAACTTGAAATTTGACCTATACTTCCAAACTGTTATTAAAAAAACACCAAAAGTTTTCCCTTTTGTATAGAACAAAACCATACCTTTTTCTTCTTCTTTCAGCTGCTCCCGTTAGG
Source organism: Protopterus annectens (assembly GCF_019279795.1). Classification (NCBI taxonomy): domain Eukaryota; kingdom Metazoa; phylum Chordata; order Ceratodontiformes; family Protopteridae; genus Protopterus; species Protopterus annectens. Next base: position 95,502,249 of record NC_056748.1, read on the forward strand.
GGTCACCACAACGAATCATCTGTTTCCATTTCTTCCTGTCCTCTGCATCTTGCTCTGTCACACCAACCACCTGCATGTCATCTCACCACATCCATAAACCTTATCTTAGGCCTTCCTCTTTTCCTGTTACCTGGCAGGTTCATCCTTAGCATCTTCTTCCCAATATACTCTGCATCCCTCCTCAGCGCATGTCCAAACCAACGTAATCTTGCCTCTTTTGCTTTGTCTCCAAACCTTCCAACCTGGGCTGACCCTCTAATATACTTATTCCTAATTCTGTCCACCCTCGTCACACCCAGTGCAAATCTTAACATCTTTCACTCTGCCATGTCCAGCTCTGACTCCTGCCTTTTTGTCAGTGCCACTGTCTCCAACCCATATAACATAGCTGGTCTCACTACCCTCTTGTAGACCTTCCCTTTCACTCTTACTGGTACTCGTCAGTCACAAATCACTCCTGACACTCTTCTCCACCCACACCATCCTGCCTGTACTCTCTTCTTCACCTCTCTTCCACACTCACCATTACTCAGAACTTTTGATCCCAAGTATTTAAAATCATCCACCTTCACCACCTCTACTCCATGCATCCTCACCATTCCTCTAACCTCCCTCTCATTAACACACATATATTCTGTCTTAGTCCTGCTGACCTTCATTCCTTTTCTCTCTAGAGCATATCTCCACCTCTCCAGGGTCTCCTCCACCTGTTCTCTACTCTCACTACAGATCACAATGTCATCTGCAAACATTATAATCCACGGGGACTCCTGTCTGATCTCGTCTATCAACCTGTCCATCACCATTGCAAATAAGAAAGGGCTCAGAGCTAATCCTTGATGCAAACCCACCTCCACCTTAAATGCATCTGTCACTCCCACTGCAGACCTCACTGCTGTCACCCTACCCTCGTACATATCCTGTACCACTCTTACATACTTCTCTGACACTCCCGACTTCCCTATACAGTACCACAACTCCTCTCTAGGCACCCTGTCATATGCTTTCTCTAAGTCCACAAAGACACAATGCAACTCCTTCTGACCTTCTCTGTACTTCTCCATCAACACTCTCAGAACAAACATTGCATCTGTAGTGCTCTTTCCTGGCATGAAACCATACTGCTGATCACTAATCACCACATCCCTTCTTAACCTAGCTTCCACTACTCTTTCCCATAACTTCATGCTGTGACTGATCAATTTAGTCCCTCTGTAGTTATTACAGCTATGCACATCACCCTTATTCTTAAAAATTGGTACCAGAACACTTTTTCTCCATTCCTCAGGATTCCTCTCACTTTCCAAGATTTCATTAAACTATCTAGTTAAAAACTCCACTGTCATTTCACATAAACACCTCCATGCTTTAACAGGTATGTCATCTGGACAAACAGCCCTTCCATTCTTCATCCTCTTCATAGCTATCCTTACTTCCCCCTTGCTAATCCACTGCACTTCATGATTCATTATCCACACATAATTTTACCTTCTCTCCCTCTCATTCTCTTCATTCATCAGCCCCTCAATGTACTTTCTCCATCTGCTCAACACAATCTCCTTGCTTGTGAGTACATTTCCCTCATTATCCTTTTCTCACTCCTTAGTGTCCAAATTTTCATACAACTCTTCATACGCCTCATCCTTAGCCTTCGCCACCTCTCTCTTTGCCATGCACCTCATCTCCTTATGCTTCTGTCTACTTTCTTCATCACTCTGACAATCCCACTTCTTCTTCTTCTTCGCCAACCTCTTTCTCTGTATACTCTCCTGTACTTCTTCATTCCACCACCAGGTCTCCTTGTCCTCCTTCCTCTTTCCAGATGTCACACCAAGCACCTTTCTAGCCATCTCTCTTACTAGCTCTGCTGTAGTTACCCAGCTATTCAGTAACTCTTCACTGCCACCCAGTGCCTGTCTTAATTCATCCCTGAACATCACCTCACAATTACCCTTTTTCAATTTCCACCATTTGATCCTTGGTGCTGCTCTCACACTCCTCCCCCTCTTCTTGATCACCAGTGTCATCCTACAGACCACTATTCTATGCTGCCTGACTACACCTTCCCCTGCCACCACTTTACAGTCTCCAATCTCCTTCAAACAGGCCCTTCGACATAGGATATAATCCACCTGTGTGCATCTCCCTCCACTCTTGTATGTCACCCTATGCTCCTCCCTCGTTAAAATATGTATTCACCACAGCCATGTCCATCCCTTTCGCAAAAATCAACTACCATCTGACCGTCTGCATTCCTTTGCTTAACACCATACCTACCCATCACTTCCTCATCCCCTCAGTTCCCTTCACCAACATGCCCATTGAAATCTGCTCCAATCACCACGCTCTCACCCTTGGGTACAGTCATCACCACTTCATCCAACTCACTCCAAAATTTTTCTTTCTCATTCATCACACACCCAGCTTGTGGAGCATATGCACTAACAACATTCATTATTACACCATCAGTTTCCAGCTTCATAAACATCACTCTATCCGATACTCTTTTCACCTCGAAAACACTATTAGGATACTGTTCCTTCAGGATACCCCTTTACCATTTCTCCTCCCATCCACACCATGATAAAACAATTTGAACCTGCCTCCAATACACCTAGCCTTGCTCCCCTTACATCTGGTCTTTTGCACACACAATATACCAACCTTCTTTCTGTCCATCATATCAGCTAGCTCTCTCCCTATACCAGTCATACTACCAACATTCAAAGTTCCGAACCTCACTACCACAGTCCTAGCCTTTACCTGCCTTCGGGCATGCCTCCCCCCTCTTTTCCTCCTTCAGCCAACAGTAGCCCAATTTCCACCAGCACCCTGTTGGCCAACGGTACTGGCGGCGGTCATTGTTAACTCGGGCCTCGACTGATCCGGTATGTATATCTGTACTGTTGTCTGCATGCATGATGTGGCAAAATTTTACACCAGATGCCCTTCTTGACGCACTGGCTTGTGCATCCCTAGTGGCTAAGTTCAGAACAAAACCATACCTAATGGACAGAAATAGAGAAACCATAGCAAAAGCCTACCTCCTACTTACCCTAGTTTATGCCTCACCGCTCTTTACTATCCCATAATCATCCACAAAATCAAAGCTGGATCAATGCAACAATAAAATAGCTCACTTTACTGCAAATTGCCTCTTTAGAACTCATCACTTTTCTGCCCTTAAACAACTAAATTGGACAGAACACCTACAGCACCTCCACTATAGTCAGCTACTTCAAGTTCATACTCTGGTATACTACCTTGATAAGTATCTGACACTAAAAGGCATGCTTCAACACTACTATCCTACCAAAGCTCTTCACCCTAAAGACAGACTCCTCCTGTCCATCACTAAAGCCCAGAATGCACAGGGAGCATCCTTCTACTTAGACTCTGTAGCTACCCTCTGGAATGCTCTCCCACATGCTGTTAGGCTTCTTGTAAACCAATAGGCATTTCAAACACATCCAAGAAAACACCTGTCGACATCCTGGCTCTGTAGATGTACCTCTCCAGGATAAGTATAACATCTCTGCTGTCTTCCTCCTCTTCCATTGTACCTCTGCTCTCTTCTGCTCTGTTATCAACTGCCACTCTGTCTTCACCCACCCCACCTATGCCCCTCTTAATTCTTTTACCATTCATTTAATTTATATCTCATAATTAAATCAACCATTTGCTTTCCACCCTTTGTAAATAACTCAGTAATCGGTATTGTGACATCTATCTTGCATAGTTATTTAACTATATCCACATAGGGTATAATTAGTATAAGAAGCTTTACTACTGTATGTATAGTTACTATCTTATCTATTTTGACACTGTAGAATTTATTTATTTGTATTCTGCCTGGCATTGTATAATATGATATAACTTAAAAGATTTTGTCTGTATTGCATGTACTGCAGCTTTTTTCCCTGGGTCTCCACTGAAAAGGGGCCTTTGTGCACAGACTGACTTCCCCAGTCAACAAATGTAAAATAAAATAAGTAAATAAATAATTCCTGTAATTTGCAGTGCAGTAAAATGGTTATCCCAGGACACCACTCTACACTCCTGTATTTTACACAACAGGCACAGTTTGCCTATGGTCAAAGAAGATATCAGATACTTATTTGTATTTAATGTTTTGCATAGTCTGCAATTCAGCACTTGGTGGATTTTTATTCCATGGGCACAACAACCCTATACAAAAGGTTACAAAGTCTCAAAAATTGTATTTAAATTTCTTCTCCTACCTGTGCACATCCATGAACTCTGTAAAAATGAGCACTGTGACTTGTTTCCACTGTAAGCTATTACTCTGGATACATGTATTTTTCAAAAAATGGAAGCCACCTAGTGTGGCTCTAAGATCCTACCTCCCACATATAAAGAAGGGCTGTCTTAATTAAGAAAAAGAATGGGGACTGGTCACATACATCATGTATATGACCCTCTTATAAGCAGACACTGCAGTCCTTTTGCCAAACAAGAGTAGATTCGTTTTTCATAATGTATTTCAGGAAATATGAGCCCCATAAAAGTGGGCACAGCCTGTTGTATTACATGTGCTACAAGCATTGCAAGGACATGTCACTCTGGGAAAAGTTCTGTAATAAAGCTTTCATAATTTGTTTCAAGGAATATAAGCTCTACAAAGGCAGACAGCCTTTCATGTTACAAGTGATACAAAACAAACTAATAAAGTCTGGTAAAAGCCTCATAAAAGCAGGCATTTTCAATGATCAAATTGTAAACCTTTCTACAAACCACTCTGTTAGATGGACCTGATGAAGTTTAGGTGAAAGTGTTTTCTTAAATATAGTTCTATCCTGTTAGCCTGGAATCAGTCTGAGTGTTGTCGGTTTTTGTTTGTTTGTTGCCAATAAAATAAAAATAAAACCTTTTAACTAAGAATGAGGTTCACAGGCTGCTGAGCTGGTAAACACTTATGGGTCTTTCAGGAATATTTAAATAAGGAACTAACCAGTGAGTATTGGGATTGACTCCTTGTTTTTCCATCTCCCAGATTATCCTCCAATCATATACCTTTGACCCTCCCACCATTGACTTTAACTGCCTTTAAATAACTGACCTGTTGAATGTAATGTATTAGAACAAGAACACTCATCCATCTACCCACTTAACTGAATAAACTACTTGAAACTTCAACAAGGCATCTTTATTCCTCCCATAGGAAGGGCATGAGAGAAAAAGAGAAAGAGAGAGAGAGAGAGAGAGAGACTCACAGATCTGCTAACTAAAGTGATTTTATCTGGACTTATTCTTTGTATTCCATTTACAGTTGTGTTTAGGAGAATTTATTAGCATGTTGGGGGTTTCAAAAGTACAATATTTTCATCAGTTTAGTTTAATTTAGTTTAGAGCACCAGCAGATTGACAATGTTATGGGAGTGAGAGTTAAATCTTTCAGTCTTTTTTGCTGTTGCCCTTCTCTAGTAGAAGAAGTAGTGCCTCTGGCATGGAATTGGACATCTTAGAGGTACTGCCTTCTGCCTGTCTCCAGTGCCTCTGAGAAACTCAGCAACATTGTCCAGCTCTCACTCTGTATTCTTGGAATCAGTCTGAGGGTTAGTCTATGCAGGAGATAAGACAAAAGATGAGGGGAGGAGAAATAAAAGTTGAGACACTGGTGAATTCCTTTAAAATGCTAAGGACTCATTATGTATTAAAGTTTCACATGTTTACAGAAAAAAAAATCTTTCCTGTGTGACATTTATTTACAGCCTTCTAAAAAATGATTTTCAGTATGAAGGGACCAGTTATCTGTGTGTTGTCATCGGTTACCAAAATATAAATTCTCCATCTTTTTGTGCAGTTTCAGTGTTTGCAATTTTCACCTTGGAAGGATGTTTTTTTTTCCCCCCCATGGTTCTCTGACCATATAGTTAGTATATTTAAGTAAGGAGGTATGGGAGTGAAGTTCCCTCCATGTGGAGTATGGTTGGGGGGGTTACCTTTTTTAAGATGTTAGATGTATTGTGCTCAGTAGATTTGGCAAATTTATTTTTAATTCATACATCAGTCTTGATATTATCCCAGTGACATGGCAGAATACCACAAATTTTATAAGGAACAGACCAAAAGATATAAGACAAAATTCTGGACATACTACAAAAATCTGGACAGCTGAGTGGAATGAATGTGTATGGTCCAAACACAGTACAGGAAAGTATATACTGCACAGAGTATTGTAAAATCCTATTCCTGGCATTCTATACCAAAGCTGTATATATGATCTGTAAGGGTACATGGACTACCATGTAAACTAAACATTCAGGGGAAGTATGTATACTGAGTAGGGACATGCAGATGAATTGTAGGAATGAAGACAGGGAAAGAGGACAGGTGAAACAATGTAATATACAACAGATGAGGACATGACAGTGGAAAACAACTGTAGCAGCAACACCAGTCACATATCTATATGGTACAGTAGGAACTGCACAGTGAAAATGTGTATTATGTGACTGTCACACAAACTGACATGACAATGGGGAAGATGTCTGTGTGGGGTCTATACCATATTGTTGAATGCACTAAACATCAAACCCTATTTGTAGAAATCTTCATCCATCAAACAATCATTTCAGCAAACTTTTTCCCACAGTAAGTAACCAGTGGCCCATTATAGGTTTGTAGGTTCATAGGTAGGTACTAGGCTATCGGCCCAAGGGCCTACGTAAGCCTAGCTAACAAAGTTCCATGGCTTACGCCACCCAAGAAAGTTATTTTCCTGTGCCACTGTCGAGCAGAGACACAGAAGTGATCCCCGGGGTGTATTTCCTATTTCCCATCTACTCATCAAGATTTTTCTTGAAGAGTGCTAATGAAGAACTTTGCTTGACATAGATGGATAGCCTGTTCCAGAGTATGTGAAGCCTCTGGGACAGGAATCTATCCCTCCAGCATGTCCTGTTTATTGTGGTGACAAGGTTTAGGTCCCTAGAGCATGTAGCTTGGAGGGATTGGGATTTCTTTAGGTGTAGCATGTCCAACAGCTCTGGGTTTGACATAGCTTTATATGTTAGGCAGAGATTACCTCAGAGTAGGCGATATGCTACGGAGTAAAGCTGGAGTTTTTTGAGGCGGTCAGTGTAGGGAATTTGTTTGAGGCCTGTAATCCTCTTTGTGAGGTACTTCTGTGGCCTTTCCAGCTGCTGCAGATGTCTTGTGAGGTACATTCCAAAAGGGGCATTGTACTCTATAATGGGTCTAATGAGTGTCGAGTAGAGGGGAACAATGACCTCTTTTTTCCTGGATGAGAACCCTTTTATGATGAGGTGTGCCACGTAGAAGGACTTCCTGACTACTGTGGTGATGTGACTATCAAAGGAGAGACTATGTCCACCTGGGTCCCAAAGTCTCTTATCACACATTCAGTGTTAAGTAGATTGTTGCCTATGTGGTAGTTCATGGGTACAGATTTTTTACCAAAGGGGATGATGCTGCACTTTTTGGCATTGAGCTTGAGGCCATGGCTCTGACACCAGGCATCTGTCTCAGCGAGGCCCTTCTGTAGGATGTCCACATCATTTAGGGACTTGACTATGGCTGCTAGTTTGCAGTCATCTGCAAACTTTGTTAGCCAGAGACCTCCTGTGTTAGCCTGTACTTCAGAGAAATAGATACCAAACAGGAGCAGTCCCAGGATGGTACTCCACTTGTCACTGCTTTGAGGTCAGATTTGGAATCTGCAACTTTTACAGTGTGTGTTCTGTCAGTGAGCCAGTTGGCAACCCATCTTGTGACATAGGGATTTATACCTAGTTTAGTGAGTTTAGCTATAATTCCAGAATGGGGGATGGTGTCAAAAGCCTTGGCGAGGTCAAGATAGGCTGTGTGAACCACCTTAACCTCATCTATGGCTTTAGTGACTGCCTCAAAGAAGTCGATCAGGTTCAGGAGGCATGATCTGCCTTTCACAAACCCGAACTGGGTGGGGAATTTGCCCTTTTCCCCCACTGTAATGCAATCTTAGAGTCAGTATCTTTAGCTTTTAGGGCAGTGGGGACGCAGCCTCCCACCAAGGTGGATTTTAAATAATGCTGTTTTTGTTGCAGTTGGTAGATTGGCCAACTTGTTACTTATTGTGGGAAAAGGTTTTGCTGAAACAATCATTCAACAACTGAAGATTCGACAAATAGGGTTTGACAAAGAGGTGTTCGATGTTTAGTGCATTTGACAATGTGATATAGATCTGTCTGTGTGAGATAAGCATCCTTACATGAACAATGCAGAGGACATCTCTCAGGGATGTTATATACAATTGAGGTAGGGTGCATTTTGTGAAGCTGTATAAACAAATTTGCCTGAATATGAGTGTAATCTCATCAGAGGTCTCTAGCAGGTGGGACACAGGTAAAGGCTCATGGACAACATTAAAAGAAGCAGGCACAATCATGGACAATATCAGAATAATACTACCAGTAATCCTATGTCTCTGACATAACATATGTGATTTAGAGTGATCAGAGGTGGTTCTGCATGAACACACTTGTACAACTATTATGGCATGTTTGCACTCTGTGTCCTGACACTGTAACATCTGCTGGAGGTGTTAGGAGGGACACTGCTATACCTGTATGATACATTATTATCAATACAGGCTGGAGTGCATGGCATATATATGTGGCACAATCCACACTGTTACAAATGTCACCCATGCTATAAATATTGTCAAACAGCTATGTATGTACTGTGTGCATCACCGGAACAGGTATCACACATATGCATCTGGTATAACAACTTGATGGGTTTTTCCCGCCATTAGACAGTAAAATTTATGTCACAAAAAGAATACCTAGGTATGGCCAATAAGATGTGTGACAGCTTACTGTGTTAAAGGTGCTACACTTTAGTTACACATCACTGGAAGAAGTGTAGTGAGTTATATGAAGAAGGGTGCATTTCACTCGGATATAGGTGTGATGAAGGCTGTGAACTATGGAGCTATTATGGCCTGTGATGTGGATGTCCTTCACATACTCAGTAGTTGTGTTACATACAAGGGAGTGGTCAGCAATGTGGACACATACTGGTGGACATTCCACATACCATCTACCCAGGGCACAGTTCACATACCTGTGGGTCTGATTATAGGATGTGATGTGTACATTATACTTGAGTTGTGCATTTGTTTTTCTGATGTAACAAATCCCTCCATCTTTTCATGTCATTGCAGATGTTGTCGTGGCTGTGGCAGCAATCTTTGGTGTGTGTTGGTACTGCCTGTATTATACTAATATTACAGTTGGAGTCAATGATTGCCCACAATCTGTAGTCTTTCAGACAGCTGTTTGGACACAAGATGTGTATGTCATTCATGATGTCTATGACTTAAATAATAGACAGGAAAGGGCCTAGCAAACAGCCCTGATATACAGACCTAATCACTAGACCTGAGATGTAGTTCACTTCATACATTTCAGTATATTTAGATGCCACGTATGTGATACAGTGGTCTCCCCACTTGGTGATATAGGTGTTTATGGCCACATCTGGCAGTGTTGAGTGAATTTCTCAGTGTGGATTTTTGTCAAATACGTTGGGCTTGTCAAGTTCAAAAGGATGATAGTGCCTCTTTGAGGACATCTAACAGATGTAACCGTCATGATATAGCATTAACAACTCACACAGTTCTGTTGCACATAGCCGGGTTATTACTAATGTCCATTTATAAAAGATCATGATGACATGTTGGTCTACCTCACAGATGAGGAGAGTCAGCATGTGTCTAGACATGCATGCATTGGGTGCTGTCCCCCCAACTCAGATAGATGCATGTTGATGTACACCCTTCTACAGGAACATCATTTGTGTGAAGGGTGTGTTGAAGTATGTATTCAACCATGTCAGGAAGGTATGTGCTGAGTCACTCAATATGTGATCTGTGATGTTGTCACAGTCCATTGATTCTGTGTGATGGGCCTGGATGACGGTATGACAGTGTATACTGGCTATCCTGATCTGGCCTAGGGTTTGGACATTATCTTCCATGCAGGTATCATTGAGAAACTCTCCTGGCTGGGGATTAACCCTTACATTCCAAGTTGAGTAAGCAATTGGCTAACTGACAGGACACATACTGTGACAGCTGGTGAATCCAGCTGTACCAGTAGCGCTGTCACCATTGGCATACCCCATGGATCTGTGCTTGGCCTTTTACTGTTTGGAATCCATTTCTCAACAGTTCAGGCTAAAGCATACAGCCTTTGGCTTACTGCTTTTGCAGATTCTTGAATACTGGGTGTAATCATTGAGTTCACCTATGATGATAACATTCTATAGGAGGGGCTAGCACAAACAAATGATTGATGACAAAGCCACACAGTCTACAAATGAATGCAAAAATGTGTCTTTATGTTGTCCTTCTGAAAAGTGGAATTCCCTGCTAGTTACAGCATTGACAACAGTCCCACTAAGCTGAAACCTAGTGATGTAAGCACTAGGAACACACACATAGATAGCAATTTGAAGTTCGCCCACCAAGTGTCCACACTGGTATTAAAAGACTATGTTGTACACATCATAAGCAATGCCAATGTATTCAGATCTGAGGATGACATTACAGCACTGTACTCAAAACTCATCAGAACACTAATACAGTATAATGCTCTCTTTTGAATATACCTCACCAGACACATACAGCAGCTGGAGAGACTGCAGGGGTTTCTCACCAAGAAAACACAGGACCTACAAAACATGCCATGATGTATGTGGATAGACTGAAAGCCATTTCACTGTACTCTGGATCATATAGGATGAGGTCACTTCTGTCTGGCCTCCAGGCCAGTCTCTGACCCTGTCCTGGTGTGAAAAGTGCACATCCACAAATCAGATATAGCTGATGACATCAGCAGTGTCTGGTGAGTAGAATATGGTAATAACAGTGTCCCACATGCTGGTGTAAAAGACACTTTATAATGTCAAGTAAGAGCACAAACACACACACACACACACACACACACACACACACACACACACACACACACACACACACACACACACACACACACACACACTTGGCTGCAGTCAGAATAGAACACCTACCTATCAAAGTACACAGACTACAGAGCTTAGTACTTTACGCACGCACCATTGCACAAGTCTGACTTTTACAAGGCTGCAGGACAACTTATAGTAGATAACATCAACAGTTCATATTGGAGAGAAGATGTTGGGAGGCCTGTATGAAATGGATTTGAGGTTATTTACAAGTGTCAAAATACTGTCAATTCATGGGATTGGAGTGGCAACTGTAGGATACACACTTATGCTCTTCTGTCTAGACACATACACACTTGACAGTAGTGAGAACAGAACCCCTACCTATCTATGTATATAGACTACAGAGGTTAGTACTTTACACAAGTGCCATGGCACAAGTCTGACTTTTGCAATGTTGTAGGACAACTTATAATGGATGACATCAGCAGTGCATGTTGGAGAATAGATGTTGGGAGCCCTGCACAAAATGGATGTGTAGATATGTGCAAGTGTCAAAATACTGTCAGTTCATGGGATTGGAGTGGTAACTGTAGGATATACACTTATGGTCTTCTACCTAGACACACACACACACTTGACAGCAATGAGAAAAGAACCCTTATCTATCTAAGTACACAAACTATAGAGTTCAGTACTTATACAAGCACCACACCACAAGCCTGACTTTTACAAGGCTGCAGGACAACTTATAGTGGATGTCATCAGCAGTGCATATTGGAGAGAAGATGTTAGGAGGCTTGGATAGGTTCATAGCTTCAGAGGTTCATAGGAGGTTACTGGGTTAATGGCTCTGGGGCCTTTACAAGCCTAGCCATGTAAAAGCCCGAGTACCCTTTTTGAACATAGTTATATGGTCATTGTTAGCAGAGCAATTTTGTGATCAGCACCAACTGCCCCTGTCCATGAGGAATGTAGGTGGTAAACCTTGGTGAATTTACATTCACCTATCCGGATGTCATGGTTGCACTTGAATAGGGTAATCGAGGAGCACTGCTTCACTTGCAGTTGAGCCTATTACAGAGAAGTGGCAATCACTGGGAGATAAATCTGTCTTTCCAGCATGTATTGTTTATGCCACAGGCTAGGTTGAGATCCCTGAAGCAAGTTATTCTTGTCTCATTTGATTTGTTGATGTCCAGCATTTTCAGCAGGTCAGGAATAGCTTGCCCCTCAGCAGCCTGTATGATACTGAGTTCAGTGACAAGTCTTTCAGTCTTTCTATGTATGTCATGTTTTGAATGCCCTGGATCCTCTTGGTCAGAAACCTCTGTGTTTTCTCCAGTTTCTGTAGGTGACTGGTAAAGTACATACAGAAGAGAGCATTGCACTCAATTAGTGGACTGATAAGGGTTGAGTACAGTGGAATTTTGACCTCCCTGGTCTTGGATGTTTTGCCGTTATTTATGAGGTGCACAATGTAGAATGTGTATCTTACCACTATGAAGACATAAGGATTGAAGTTTAGATTGCTATCAACATATATTCCCAACTCTTACAACATTGAGTTTGAGCTTAGAGGGCTGCTATGTCTATCATAATTAGTGGGGATACTTCTTTGCCAAAGGGGACAATCAGGTAATTCTTTGCTCTAAGGTTCAGTCCATGGGTTTGGCATGAATCATTTGTCTGTGCCAGCCCTTTTTGTAATATGTTAACATCATAGAGGGACTCTTTATGATTGTGCCCAGTTGACAGTCATCAGCAGACCTGGTATGTCACAGGCCATCTACTTTTACCTGGACTTCTGGTAAATAGTTTCCAAACAGTTGAGGACCTAGCACAGATCTTTGTGGTATTCCACTGGTAAGTGGTCTAGTGGTGAAGGTGGGCTCCCCAAATTTGGCAGTGTACATTCTGTCAGTGAAACAGTTGGCTATAGTAATGTGTGGGTTAATCACCAGATGAGAGATTCTCTCTATGATGCCTGAATGGGGGATTGTGTCAAAAGTATTGGCTAAATCAACATAGGTGGTACGTCCTGTTATCCCTCATCCAGAGCTTTGGAGGCATAATCATAGAAGTCCACTAGGTTTAATAAGCAAAATGGGTCATGTCAAGTGTGTTGAAGGTCATCTATGTCCCTGTGGATAAGGTCCATGATGATTTTATCCATAGCCTTGCAGATAAGGCTTGTTAGGCTTATGTGTCAATATTTCTAGTTCTGCATTTTACCAGATTGACATGCGTTGCATATCACGCAACACATGATATTAATTTTTGTAGTGTAGTTGCTATATGTGTGAAAAAAGCATTGAGACACCAGGTGCAGTGCATGGGTGGAAGCAAAAAATATCTATATTGAAAATATGTGACATATTGTTAGATAGGGCCTTCAGTTTGTTATGTTTCCACATGTAGTTTTATACCATAAAGAATAAATGAGCAGTACACAGCAGTAGTACATGCTAATAGTGATAGTGGCAAATAGCAGGTTTGCGTGATGGTTGGCAAAATGTTTGCGCATGTGAGATACACATTTCCATTAACTCCCCTCTTTGCCTGTAGTTAAGCAGTGCACAAACGCAAGCCACATTGCTAAAAGTCTGAGAGTTAGCATTGCATCTATGAAACACACCTGCTGCTTAGCTGACACTGTGGCAACAGGTGTAAATGCATTGACACATTTCTTTTTGAGCCCAGATAATATTGGGTTCAAATCTAGGTCAATGTAATACTTTTAATTACACAGTAATAATGCAATGACATTATTCTTTATAGTACCTTCAGCATATTCTGTATAGTACATTCAGCATATGTTATTGTGAGTGTGTGTGTGTGTGTGTGTGTGTGTGTGTGTGTGTGTGTGTGTGTGTGTGTGTGTGTGTATGTGTGTGTGCGGGCTGATATAGTGCAGTGAGGTTAAGTGGCACTGACAGTGTTAACTGCATCATTGTAGAGCTGGTCACTGCCACTTGGTATTGGTGTGCATTGCCAAATGCATCGCAAACACAGAGACCTAAAAGTGAAGAGATCCATTACTTTTGCTTGTACTTATTTGTGTTGTGTGTGATTCTATTTTTTTACCAGGTTATATGTGTTAAAATGGAGTAGATAGGAAAGTGGTGAAATGGGAAGAAAGCAGGGGGAAGAACAAAGTGAAAGCAATACAGAAATGTGCAGGAGGAAGGTAGGAAAGAACCATAGCTATCCATTTCTTCAACAGAAAAAAATGATAATATATGCAGAATATTAGCTGAATTTGGGCTGTCACCTCCAGAAAGAGGGGTGACAACAATGTAATCATTTTGTATAGCCAAATGGACCAATCCAGTGTGTCAAGAAGACATGCATGTGAAATGGAGAGCTATGAATGGGACGATATTTTTTTGTGGACAAGTGCCCATTTTTTTTATTTAGTATGAGAGGGATGCTGGGTAAGGGAAGTAGGTATGTCTGGGTCAGGTAAGTTGGGTACATGAGGAAGCAAATGCAAACAAACAAGACAAACAAGATAAAAGACAGGGACAGTGAAGGACACAAAAGGTTGAGAGACACAATGATTGGGGTGAGGGAGGGGACAACACAGGCTCATGCCCATCAAACTGGGAGACAGTGAAAATCAAATCCTCACCCGCTGGACTGTCATCACTGTCCCCTTACTCTGCTGTTGGCTAGAGTGCTTGATGCCTTCTCCTATATACCATGAGGGAGAGCAGCCTCTCCATCCAGCATAGACATACACCAATGGTGAGGTGCATGACCCTATGCACCAACCCTAGCATCTTACAGTGGGTGATGAAATCCCCACCTCTGCCACTGCTCCCAGAGGGTACAACTGCACCAGCTGTCTGGGCAGTACTACCTGAGGGCACATGTAGTGCAGCAGCAGAGCAGTGCTGCCAGGGTGGGTCCCAGATGTGCTGGACATTGGTGCTGGAGCCAGTGGAGTGGGACCAGGCTGATCCACTGGGGCTGGCCTACCTCACTGTGCTGTGCAGCATTTACTGATGTGGTATGCATGGATGACATTGAGACATTTTGACGAGACATAATAGAAAAAAAAAGAGATAAGAGCTGGACTGAGTGAAAAAAGAGATAACATTAGTATCATCGTATGTGATGTACAATGCATTAACACAATTATACAACTATTTTATCTGAAGTATGATATTTAAGTATATATCCTAACAGATACACACTGTAACTACAGATTGCTGACAGTAACCCCTGAAATGTGTATATATTGCACATATGTGTGTCAGTTATATGGACTACAGTTAACAGCAGGGCATTTGTGCCACTTATATAGAGTTTAATTTAATGCAAACATTATTAAGGAAATGCAGTATTGTACAGTTGTGAATTGTGGTATTTGAAGCCACAACCTCTGACTACAGTCTAACATTTGACTCTTAAAGCTGGTTTGTGCTACAGAATAATGCATGCATACTTGCTTTTATGGTTAGGATATGCATGCTCAATTTGCTACATTTGTATAACCCCCCTCAAAATCTATCTTTAACTTTTAAAGCTACAATAATACTTCTCTTGTGCTGCATACAGACCACTTGTTTCCCCGAGTCTCTCCATTCAAGCAACATGAACCTGTCTATTGAACTCACATTTGACATTAGCTGGGGAAAGAACAGAAAAGAACAGAAGAGCATTATGCATACCAGTCTTCCTATATTTAGCTTTCTAACTATTACAAGTGCTCTCTTATTATCATGCTTACACAGCTGTGGGATGTCTGCAGTCTCAAATTCAACCAACCACTGGTTGAGGGTATCCCCTTTTATGCCTCTTTAGGTCATAAAAATGATGTGCCTACACTGTTCTCCAATGCATGGGATTCCAGTAATACTGGATATAGCCTGGGCCAAACTATTTCATGCCTCAGAGTTGTACTGGGAGCCAGAATAGTCCCCTTACAGAAGCCTTTGACTGTGGTACTTTACCAGGCATCCAGTAAATATCTTTGGCTCCTGGACACCTCACCTCTGTGCCCTACACTAAGAACCTTCCCCTCTAAATCCAGACATGTCTAACACCCAAACTAGAGCAAAGGCAAATGATGATTTCCCGCCAATTCCAGTTATCACAGTTACTGGTAATGTGCAGACCTGAGCAACAATGCCAACTGTGTTTGCACAATGTTAAGTGGAGCACAGCAGTGCCAAGCAGGAAGGAAATAAATACTGGAAATTGGAAGGTTAATCTTACACTTGGCCTTAGTTTGAGGGGTGTGTGGTGATGTAGCTTGGAAATATATATTGGAAATTGGGAGGTAACTGTTAGGCAACTTAAGTTTGCAGACACGCACTGGGGGCATACATGTCATGATATGGCACATTTGTTTTTGCCTTTATACACTAATAAAACTGATTTTTACAGCATGGGATTTAAACTTAGGCATAAGGGACAAAACATTTTCTTCCACAACACTGATTTTCCATCTTTACCACAGAAGAAGTGCTGCTCAGATATAGTGAGGAATCATTCTTAAATACATGTGAAAGTTTGAGGTGTTATACATTTATGTGTGTGAGCTGACAGGGTTCTTGTATATAGATCCATTTTTTTATGTGTATGTAATTGTGATTGTCATGTTGTCCAGGTAGCAGAATTATACTTACAAAACTATAGTAGACAGTATACCCTCAGTCATACATCTGAAAACATAATAAGGGTGTCTTATCCCTCATACATATAATTCATATCAGCTCCACTATCTAAAGTGTTATAAGTGAGAGTGAATATAATGGGAAGTGGAACAACAGTAAAATGTATGGAATATCCTGTATTAGAATCCAAGATCATTTGTATGGCTGTCCTACACTTACACATGTTGCTACAGGACTAGGTAAATGACATTTCCATAATATCCTAATCATTCTTAAATTTTCTGTGTTAACCATCACAAAATGCTGCTTAGCATGTTGAATAGTGCCCAACAAAATTTATTAAATGCATCCATTTTCAATTATTGGCTGTCTGAGTCCTGTCTACAGGTGTTGGGGAAACTTGCTAACTGCCACAAAATGCTGCTAAGCAAAGTTATGAGATGGAAAGGAAAAATTGCAACAATGTATTGTTTTTGACGTTTGTCTTTTTACAGATGCCCTGTCTGCAGGTGTTCAGCAAGTATGCTGTCTGCTTCCTGGGTGGGCTACTAGTCCGGATGAGTTTACATACTGCTAAGCTTCCACCCAAATGTGATAAGCACAGCCAAACTTGACATTCATTTTTCCCTATTTCCTTTGTTTGTGCTAAGTCATGCACTGCAGAAACACTGGCCAAAAAAGTAGTTGAAATGAAGAAAAGCAATCTATGAGATAAACACTACAAATTATTAGTACACATGAAATATTTCTACATAGATCTGGGTCTGAATTCTCACTCCAATGAACCTTCAGAACACAGTAAGGGTGCTTCATCCCTCTTTGCCATACAAACAGCTTTGTAGCAGGGAACTGAAATCATTCTGCATACAACCAACTACAACATCATCTATAGTGCTATGAAACCACATAACACTTATTTGTACATTATTCATTTTGGATGTAGTGCACTGAGTGATCACACAACCATTCATAAGTATTGCTTGTTAATATGCAGCTGTGTCTTACCTCTCTGTGTTTGTTGCTCATTCTTGTCTTATCTGACCAGTAATCTGAGACATGCAGTCTGTAAACCATTCTATATCATTGTCCTTAAAATGTGTGAGGATATTAAATGGCAATAATATAATATACAGTTGTCAACAAATGAAAGGGAGGTTGGATGTTCATGAACAGAACCTGTGAATCATGTGCTACTTACTTACATTTCCAACCATGACAAAATTACTTTTAACACCTTTGTAAGTCTAATCTGGCACACCCAGTGGATGTAGGGCAGTCTGCATTGCTGTTATGTTTTCCTTCTGCATACCAGTAATCATTCATAGTTGCAATCCATTAAAAACAAACACTGAGATAGTGCATGCACTATGTTTACATCTGCTACACAGAGCCAAGGATTTGGGATTCAGCAATTCCAATGAGTTCACACCTGATTTGCATCTTCACCAGCTGACAGCCCTGAATCTGCACCACAAAAAGGCAACTGTGTAGCTAGGGAACCTGAAGGTGAAAAGACTTGTTTATGCGGAGAACACAGAAAAGAGGCTATTACTTTAGGGTATATCTGCACAGAAGATTACTGAACTTGGGGAAGGTATGCTTGCATTTTTCATCTATATACTGCATATGCTGGAATGTCGTTAATATTTATATAAATATTTTGATTAACAAATGCTACACTTTTATCTGTATGCATTACTTAAAAGTATACTGATGGCATAGGCATATTTGTCAGGGCATTTCGCATGTATGCATGATTGGCAATACCTTAAAATGGAATGTTCTTTGTTAACCCTAGCTTCAGAGTTGGTACATGGGTGGCACAGTGGTGCAACAGTTAGCATTGTTACCTCACAGCAAGAGGTTCTCTTGTTCAATTCTCAGCTGGGGTGCCTTCTTTGCAGAGTTTGTATGTCCTCCCTGTGCTCACTTGTGCTTCCTGTGGGTGCTCTAGTTTTGTCCCACATTCCAATGACATACATCTGGGTTGTTTCTCCCTAGGCCTCTGCTTTAAATAGGCTCTGTCCCAGTTGGATTTTCCTGGTACACAAATGTTAAATAAATAATAAAAATAAATAAAATCTCTAGACATGTTTCAGGGTCATTTCATTTGATAGCACTTTTAACATTTCACTGATGGGTTTATTAGCAAAAGGTATCATTTGCCTGTTCTTTCAGGGGTGGAGGAGTAAAGCTGCATTTCTGTTATGGCACAAATGAGGATATGTTGCTATTGTTACTCTTCCTTGTTTTGCATGTAGCCTGCTGTTCATATTTCATATGTCTACACTGTTTTATGTTTCTCCAGTGGGTAATACTGAAATGCTACCTTTTCTGTTTTATCTGGGAACAGTTATTTTGTAGTTATATGACACTTATGTGTATTCTGTTGTGTTTTAGGACACCTAGGACTACGGCACCCAGTTGTCTCAATCCCCAAACAACACTCTTCAATGCCTCTGAGAATTAGGTCATTGTGGAAACTTTTAGACGACATAGTGCCTTTTTGCTAGAGAAAGGACGTGGAGATATGTAGGCAGAATGCAAATTTGGTTGCAGATTGTTGCAGATGTAAATGCAGTAGGCAGCCGTAGCAGGACATATGATCAGGTGTGCCATAGGGCCACTGATATGATCTCATCTGCACGGAGGAAAACAGCTGCAGCGGCCCATGATCTGATGGGTACCGGAGCGGGCTACTACAGAGCCACCACTAACAGTAAATGAAGAGTTCCTGTCCACTGTCAAGGATCTAGATACCTCCTGGGAAAGTGCAGAACAAGCATGTCCTTGACATTGGTGCTACTGTTTCAGAGACAACAAGTATGTTCCAGGAGGACCTTCCAGTTAGGCTTTTGTATATCAATTGTTAAATACTGTTGTATAGTAAAATATTTACATCAATATATTAGTTCTGTTTAACAAGAAATTGGTTGGGGAGGATAGAAGATTGCTACAGTTAGCAACACATTCTGATTGATTACGCATGCGGCTTAGGTTGGACTTATCATCCAAGTTCTTGTTGAAAGTATAGTTAATGGACATATAAAGGGCAAAAATTTTACATTCTGTGTTACTGTTAATTGTGATGATGTTTGTCCTTACCCTTTGCTTAACTTCTTCCAGGATCATCTGGCATAGGGAGCATACTAAAATCTACACATGGTAAGCCAAACATTTCTATGTCAGTACTGATGAGCAGTTCAAAGAAATATTTAGTTTGCGATGTTGGTGTCAGGATTGTTGTGTGTATTGCTGTAATGTCTGTAATAGTGGTACCACTGTTATTTTGTTAGCATATATTGGACTATATTAGTGTAGGTATTATTTTTTTCTTGTGTTTGTTTCTTATTATCACAGGTGATCCTGACAGTGGAAGTGTGGGACTTCTACCACCTGATGTCATTGTATCAGCAGACTCTGATGATGATGTTGGCCAAACAGAGGCACAGTCAGGGGTGCAGAGGGTGAATCTGACACTGAGGTTAGCATATAGCCATCCCATGTAATTCTATCAAACACAGCCAGTAGGCCTATGCCTGTCCATTTCAGTGAGCCCTCAGATGTTTTACAGATGGAAGGTGAGACAATTGATCAGGGAAGTGTGGTTAATGCAGCTTCAGTGCCTGTTGACTCTGGCTGTAGCCAAAGTGTGGGTGAGGTGCCATGCAGGACGGCTGTCAAGGGTGCTCAGAGGATGCCTGCTGTCCATCCGCCACCTGATCCAGGTGTCTCTTCCTGTGCCACTCAATGTATATTTAAGGTTGTCATGGAGGCACAGGCACATTCCCATAGGTGCTCCAGAGAAATGCTAATGATTGTAGATGTGGCACAAGCTGACATACGTGACTGCCTCCACCATGTTACAGAGTCAATGGATTGGACAAATGACATGTTGGAATGGAAGTATCTGTGATGGAATTTTTACTGGGAGGGGGACAGCATCTCCATGGGGGATAAGTCAGCCATATTGTCTGCTGTTAGCCAACATGGCTGTGCCTGATCACACTCCCTTAGTGGCAGTACTTCCACTGCTCTGTCAGTGGGTGAGCTGTCCACACCCAGATGTTGTAGGCTTTGGGGTTGTCGTCCTGGGCATCTTCATGAGAGGAACTCATCTAGCAGATATCAGTCATGTTCAGGTAGCAGTAGTACATCTGACCATGGGAATGGATGTGCCAGTGCAACTCCTGGCGGAGACAGTTCTTGTGTTTTGGTATGACAACAATGAACTGCCACCTCTACCATGCATGGCTCACACCTGTCCAACATACCAAGATGTACAGCTAGCAGAGAGCTTGACTGTGTTCAGGCAGAGACACACACACACACACACACCATTTTCACCTGGAGGACCCATACAGACACACACACAACAGTTACATGGGTCAGCTGTGAAGTGTAAAACTCATTTTGTCTCACTGTCCATTTGTTACTTTATCTGAATGTCTGCCTGCTTCTCTTTCTTACTCACGCACACTCACTGATCTTTTGGGACAGCCTAAGCTTCCTGCCTCTCCCCACAACACTCTATACAAGTGATGATAACTGTGCCATATCCCTCTTTTCTCTCTTTTGGATTTAGTGATACATAAGCTTTGTTTCTGATGCTCAGGGTGTATAGCTGACTTAGTGCTTAGTATATCTGCATCTGTGGTGTTGAATTGGTAATTGTACCTTTAACTTATATTGGTTTTAGAGGGTTAGACAGTTGACGGCATCAAACTTTTTTCCGTCAGTATTGTTAATGATCTTATGAGGGTTGTGAAGTCTGAAACTGAAATGTGTATCATTAATTTCTAACTTCTCTCTTTAATGATTTTCCAGTACAAACATATGGCGCTAAACTGAGAGCAAACGGTGATCATCACTACTTTTGAGAGGTATGACTGTGTGAATCTTTGATGCCTAGGACTACTATTTAATAATGGACACATATAAGTCAAATGTCTCTGCTGTCACATATTAAGGATATTTTTGTACAAATCCCCCACCTTTTATTTGCTTACACTACCAAGTAACAATATGCAAGGATATGCCGGCCATTTATATTATTACACAATACACTCCAGGTTCAGTACTTACCTCGTAAATCCAGCAGTTGCAACAGTTTTAGTTCATGGCTGACTCTGATGCTAGCAGAACACAGCCAATACATGGGTAGGTAAAAGTTGTGAGCATTGTCTGGCATCAATGTTACTATATGTGTGTGCATAGGATGAAGGTTTTAGCCACTTAGGCATACCTCTCAACTGTACCGAATTCCTTGGTATTTCCCAGTTTTAGGCTCAAAATAATAGGGTGCCATGATTTCCTGATTGGCCCATTTTAAATGCCCCCCCCCCAAAAATACTCTGTATTGGCAGCATCTTCTTCTATAATGAGGACCACATGTGCTTCGTGTGCATGCATGGTTGTAAAGTCAGTCTGCACTTACTGTGGAATTTAAACTAGACGTGTTGAGATAAGTGGAAATTAGTGTATGAGTGTACGGGTATGTGTGTTAGTTAAACTGGTGGTTAATTTCTCTGTATGAGAGAGAACGTGTGCGTGTGTGTGTGTGTGTGTGTGTGTGTGTATGTGTGTGTGTGTGTGTGTGAATGTGAATGTGAATGTAATTTAAACTAGCCATTTGTTTGGCAGATAAAGTTTGTGTGTTACTGTGTGAGTAAGTAGGTATTTGTATGAGTATGGTGTGTGAGAGCAGAGAAAAGGTAGATGTGTGTGTACCATAGCTACCTCTGCAGGGAGTCTTATGGTGGCTCAGTACCCTGGACTGATCCTGGCAACTGAAGGGACCGATGTGATCCTGAACTGCCTTTTCCACACTTACCAAGTTCCCAAAGTTGAATACCTGAATGATTTAAAATTACTTCAAATACAGTTCAAATTTTAATACATTAAAATAACAAAATGTCAACTGGTAAGCCCTTTCATCCTGTGCACAGAACTTCATCAGACCAAGTTGCAACAAACTAAAAGGCACTTAAATACATTTCTTAAAATCACATGACTGTCTGCCATTGGTGAGTTAACACTTTCCTTTTTAAAACAATTTTATAGTTCTGTCTGTCATTCATTCCAGGAGAACTGCAAGCATTTAATCTTACTTACCAACAATATTCTTTCCAATCAAACTCATCTTTGGCGTCCAATCTTACATTGTAATTAATTATCTGATCTATAACTGAAAATTTAAAACACACTTTGTTTACTTCATTTATATGTGTCTGCCTAACATGTTTTGCTAAACCATTACTTAGCTCCATTTTATCTATAGCTCTTAAATGTTCATAAAATCTCATCTAAAACTGCCTCACAATTCTACCTATATAAAATGCAGAACAAACTCCACATAGGCAGTATAATCAATGAACTCAAATGTACAATTGTATTTATGAAATAATGTAACTTCTTATCCTTTTGCTGCTACCCATAATAATAACCATTCAAATGTGGTAAGTAAAGGTTTGACATTTGTGCCTTCTGGCAGGGCAGATTTGATAACTACAATTAATGCTTTGAAGGAATATGTAAGAAAAATGAACTCAAAATGTTATTATCATGGCAGTAGTATATATGAGTTTGAGCAGTTTATAAAACTGATTGCGTTTAACCCTCCTATAAGACCTGAATTAGAAGCATTTTTGTTAACACGTGAAGATGATATTCGAAGTATACTGAATATCAAGTTCAGTTTATTACAATTTGACTAAAAAAGAAAAAAGATGCCCTTCTAGATTTGAAAATAATAACAAATTATGTATTACAAACCTGATAAAGGGAATGCAGTAGTTATCATGGATATAGATTTTCATTGTGAACAATTAAAGAAAATTTTGGATAATGAAAAATTCTATAAAAAAGTTACATGTTCAGATGTTAAAAAATCTTATGACATGATCGACGCATGTAATGAAGAATGGATGACCAGTCGCGGTAACAAAACAGAGTCTATGGCCATTTATGTAGATAAAGCTTTGCAAGTTTTAGCTAGCCAAAGTGATTTGTATGTGAAAGATTCATTCCAGTTTAGGAAATTTATTTCTGAAGTAAATTTGGAAGATTCTATGATATTCATTACTGCAGATGCAGTATCTTTATAATAGTGATTCCAAATGAAGAAGGGCTGGACATTGTAAATAGAGAGATGTATATGTTATGTCTTTTTACTCTGGAACAAGTTATGTTGTTCATGGAGATTTTAGATGTATTCTGGGATATAATTTTTTTTTTGTGTTCTCAGAGAGTTCAGAAGTGATTCTGGCTTATTTTTTTTTTTTTATGTTCAGTAATGAAATTTATAAGCAAAAGAATGGCATAGTAATGGGGGTTGCTATGGCCCCCAGTTATATCAATATTTTTATGACCGGCTGGGAAAAAGAATATATTTATAAGTCGAAAATTTTTAAACATGTAGTGTACAAATGTTTTAAAGCTGACATATATTTTGTGGAATGGCACTGAAAAAATGCGTTTGCCCCAAGATTCAATAAACTCAGTGTAGCTTTTGCACAGAGCCTACACAGAGTGTTTTTGCATATGTGATGTTGCTCATCATGTGGCATCGTGCCATGCATATTAATGAGTTGCGGTGCACATAAGCAAGGTTTCGTGGCTCACACCAATGCTGCTGGCCATGAAACCTCAAATATAAATGCGAATCATACCTCTCAACTTTTTATTGCAAGAAATCTGGACAAAGACTAATAATGGGGGGACAAAGGCCCAGAAATAGGGACAGATTTTAAATATTGTTTTTATAAACTTAGAAAGTAGATAGAATAATAGGATTTATGTTAGCATCCATTTTCTGAAGGATATGAAGTATGAAACTCAAATGTATATAGATTCATAGGTTCATAGGTTCATACTAGGCTATCTGCCCTAGGGCATTTATAAGCCTAGCCAGAGTATGTTTGGCTTTTGCCACCTATTTTAAATGAATTTTGCTATGCCCTTTTTTGAGGTTAGTATATTGTGCCTCTGTTTAACAGTGACACAGAAGTGATACCCGGGGTAAACCTACGATCTCCCATCCACTCATCAAAATTCCTCTTGAAGAGAGTCAATGAGGGACTCTGCCTAACCTGGACTGGGATTTTATTCCAGAGTGAAGGGAGCCTCTAGGTTATGAATCTGTCCCTCCAGCATGTCCTATTTATTTCAGTGCTGAGGTTCAAGTCTCTTGAGCGCGTAGCTCGATGGGATTTGGATTTTCTGAGGTGCAACATGTCCATTAATTCCGGGTTGGACATGGCTTTATATGTCAGGCACAGATCGCCTCTGAGCAGATGGTATGCCACTGAGTAGAGCTGGAGTTTCTTTAACCAGGCAGCATATGGCATCTGTTTGAGCCCTTTGATCCTTTTGGTGAGGTACTTTTGGGGTCTTTCCAGTTGCTGCAGGTGTCTGGTAAGGTGCATCCCAAAAGGGGCATTGTACTCAATTATGGGCCTGATGAGGGATGAGTAAAGAGGCATGATGACCTTTCCTGATCTAGATGTGAATCCCTTCATGATTAGGTGGGCTATATAAAATGTTTTTCTAACCACTTTGGCCACGTGGTTTTCAAATGAGAGATTGCTATCAACTTGGGTCCCCAGGTCCCTAATTACTTCTTCCATACTTAATGGATTACCACCTATGTGGTAATTTGTGGGCACTTTGTTTTTGCCAAAGGGGATGACTATACACTTTTTGGCGTTTAGCTTGAGGCCATGGCTCTGGCACCAGTTGTCTGTTTCTATGAGGCCCTTTTGTAGGATGCTTGTGTCGGCTGGAGAGTCGATTATGGCATCTAGTTTGCAGTCATCTGCGAACTTGGTCAGCCACAGTCCTTCCGTGTTGGCCTGTACCTCCGAGAAATATATACCGATCAATAGAGGTCCCAGGACTGAGCCTTGTGGGATGCCACTTGTAACTGGTTTGGAGTCTGACATGGCTCCAGCAATTCTAACCACATGGGTTCTGTCCTTGAGCCAGTTTGCAACCCATCTAGTGACATAGGGGTTTATATTTAAGCTGGTGAGCTTATCTATAATGCCCGAGTGGGGTATTGTATCGAAGGCTTTTGCGAGGTCCAGGTAGGCTGTGTGGACCACCTTCCC
This sequence comes from Protopterus annectens, assembly GCF_019279795.1. NCBI lineage: Eukaryota > Metazoa > Chordata > Ceratodontiformes > Protopteridae > Protopterus > Protopterus annectens. The sequence continues at coordinate 95,527,939 of NC_056748.1, forward strand.
CTCATCAATGGCCTTGGTGACTGTTTCAAAGAAATTGACCAGGTTTAAGAGGCAGGATCTGCCCTTAACAAAGCCGAACTGGGTAGGATCCAGTGTCTGTAGGTCCCCAATATCTTTATTTGTGAGGTCCATGATGATCCTTTCCATAGCTTTGCAGACCAAGCTAGTCAGGCTTATGGGGAGATAGTTTCCAGGATCCATTGAGGCACCACCTTTGTGGAGAGGGACCACTGTTGCTGTACGCCACTCTTTGGGTACATATCCTGTAGTAAGCCTGAGATTGAACAGTAGTTTTATGTTTGGGTTTAGCTCTTCTTGGAGTTCATGTAGGACGCAGCCCGGGACATCGTCTGGTCCCATTGATGCTGTGTTTTTTGCTTTGGAGAGGGCGGCTCTTACCTGAGCATCTGAGATGTCAGGGGGGCAGCACTCTGCTGGGATAGATATTTGCCCTTTTGGTGGGGAGGGGGGGAGAAGTTTGCGCTGAACCTGTCAGCTAGGATGTTGGCGATGTCTGTGGGTTTGGTGTATTTTTTGTCATTTTGGACTAATTCTGAGCATATCTGGGAATTCCCACCCAGGTTTCTAACATAACTAAAGAAAGCCTTGTGAGTATCCTTAGTGTCCTGTGCAATTTTTCTCTCAAAGCTGGCCTTAGACGATTTTATGAGTACCCGTATTTTTTTTTCTAATACTGATCAGAGATGCCTTCCCTTTTTGGGATTTTGCTCTATCATGTAGTAGCTTCCTCCTTCTATTGTATAGTTTGTTTATGGCTGGGGTCCACCAGACAGGATGACTGCCTTTGGAGGATTGGGTCTTGGTTTTATTTGGGATTGCATGATCCATGCATTCCTGAAGGTGTTCATAGAATGCATTTATAAAGGATTCTGTGGTCTGGGCCATATTTTCCACAGGCCCGGGGGCTTTGAAGGATTCCACCTTGGTTTTGAGGAGTGTGAAATTTGCTTTAGAGAAGTTTTTCACTGTGGTTTTCTGGGCAGGGGGTGGGGTCGGGATGTGAATATCCAGTGAGATTAGTTTATGGTCTGATCTTACCAGTGAGGGATACACTTCTGGTCTGGAGCATAGAGCCCCCATGTTGGTGATGATCAGGTCCAGTATCTTTTCCCCTCTTGTGGGAGCGGTAACAAGTTGTTCCATAGCATTTGAGTTTATAAATTCTAGGAACCTTTGGGCTAGGGAGTTGGAGCTAGAGTAATGCTCCCAGTCTATGTTTGGGTAGTTGAAGTTGCCCAATATAATGGTGTTTGGAGAGACCTTCATATTTTCCAGTGACTTTAATCTTCAGTGATTTAACAGAAAACCACACATTTTGCAAGGAACAGCCCAAGACAAAAATCTAGACATTCTGCAAAAGTCTGGACACTTGAGAGGTATAAAGTGGATAGCATTTCTGTGTAAGGTTGCTGGCTGTGAAAGCAGATTGTATGACAGCACGGCAATAGGTTTTCCCTTTCTTGAGTTTTTTTTTCATTAAAATTTGTTTGGGACACTGCCATAGATTGTTTTTCCTTATTTCAACTATTTCTCCATTTTTTTCTGTTTTGGGTCAGTGTTTGCACTATGCGCCACTTAGCACAAATGTGTTTGGCCATGCTCATCTGGTTTACGTGAAACATGACAGTGTACATATTGAGTGATTGGACCACTCAGGTTGAAGACAGGACCCAGGCAGCCACAAGCATTCAGTTAATACTACTGGCCATCATGCAAACATGGTAAGTGGCATTGCACTGTGATTGACAACAAGAACTTTGCAATGAATACTAAGCTAGCAAATGTTATGTAAGTAATCCTGTGGAAGCAGGTGTTAAGTGTAGGGCTGGAGTGCAGATGGTCCTGGGGTCTAGTACATTGTGTGCAAACTTTGTTTTACTGTTGTGACATTGCAGATTATACAATGAAGTGCAATATACACAACTGTTTTCTCAGCTTTCTTGTGGCAGCAGCTGTAAGTGTAGGAGTACCATACACATGGTCCAGCGTTCGAATGCAGCATATTCAGTACACTTTTAATGTTGTTCCACTTCATATTATAGTCATTCTCACTTATAACATGTGACATAGTGTAGCTGATATTAATATTTTTATGTGTGAGGGCTGAGACACTTATATTGTATCAGTTACTTATTTATTTATCTATGTATTGCCCATTTATTATTAAAATTATGACTGTGGTATACTGTGTACTATGTTCATGCAAGTATATTTCTGCTATCTGGACTGCCAAGGCCTCCCCCATTTGACTAACACAGTTACACAAGTGCCTGTATATCAAATAACCTTGAAATTGCATTGCTTGCCACTTTTGCACATCGCTTACTATCATGCAAACATGTTGCCCGGCAGTGCGCACCCTCAACTACTGTGTTTGTGTGGTGGTATGCGATGCACAACTTTTTCAAATGTTGCAAAAACCAAAAAGTGCACAGTCTCAGTAACCATAACACATGCAATTGTTGGGAAATGCTCATTCTACATCGGGCCTGATCTATGGTAATCATGTCTGATGTTTGTGGTTAGGGAGTTTGCTTCTAAGTGCAAAGATGGGGTGTTCAGGAGTCCAAAGTCTTTACTGGACTACTAGTTAAGGAGCAAGGGCCCTGGTTGCTGCAGGGGGACTTTTAGGCTCAGAATACAAGGCTGAAGCCTGGAATGGTAGTGCCAGGGCTTTGACCAGTGCTACAGGTACCTGCTGCACTGGTGAACAATGGTGACATCATTTTGATGACCTCTGGAGGAGGAAGAGGGATAACCTCAACTACTTGATCAGGGAATTTAGTATGCGGACACTCTGCAGATGTGCAAGTATCAATTTCAGTGACTAATTGTAAGAGTAAAAAGCTGAATATTGTCAAGAATGGTATTCCTAATGATATTCTGTTCTGTTATTTTTCCACAGCTGCCATGGAGTGAGCATTGAATGCAAGATCCCATGCTGGATTATTGCAAGGATGCAAGAAGCATGTGGTATGTATGCATCAGAACAGTACTGTTACTGTAGCATTAAAGGTTAAAGATGGCTTAGTTGGCATTTAATACAGCTGAAAAAAATTCAGCATGCATATCCCAACTGTAAAGGAAAGTATATATGCACTACTCTGTAGCACAAAACAGTAGTTCCATGTCCTCAAATAACAGTGAGCATGCATCTCTACACTGTAAAAGGAAAGTATACATGCAGTAGTCTGTAGGACAAAATAACAGTACAGTATTTGAGAGTAGTCAGCAGTTGTGGGTTCTAAAACCACACTTCCCAGTTATACAGTACTGTTATGTTTTCATCATTGTTGCTATGTAACTTCATACCTCTATACCAGTGGCACAAATGGCCTACTGTAAACTGTAATCAGTATAATTGGAACATGCATATGTGCAATTTGCATGCACATCAAGGTTTGCTGATTGCAATCCATGCTGTAGTTTGCATCTCATATGAACTGGGTAGTCTTAAAAGTAATAAAGAACTTTGTTAGGAGTTTGTAGTGTTAAAAGTAAAGGTAACAGAATAGTTAAATAATTTTATCAATGCTTTGTATGTCACATATGAAGTTACTAATGTTCTCCCTTTTTCTCTCATCTCACCCCTTTTCTTTTTTTATTTGATTTTTTTAATTTGTTGTTCTTTTTACCCCACACCACAGCAGAGTAGGCCTGTCATACAGGATCCTATTGCACCCACTCCACCGGCTACAGCACTGCTGCCCAGCACATCTGGTGCATGACCTGGCAGCACCCTCTCTGCTGCCCCTGTACTACCTGGTCCCTCAGGTAGTTCTGCTCAAGAGGATAGGCCTGTGATTCCCTCCAGGAGCAGTGGCGGAGGGGGTGACTTTATCACCTGAGACGAACTGCAAGGGTGGTGCATAGGATTGTACGCCTCACTGTGGATGCATGCCTACACTGGATGTAGTGCCTGCTCTACATCCTGGTTCAAATTACCTGAAGGAGATGCAGACATCAGGCACTGCAGCCAGTGGTGCAGTGAGTTGACAGTGATGACAGTCCAGTGGGTGAGGACTCAATTCTTACTCTCACCCAGCTTGATGTGCATGCGACCTTGATTTCCCCACCCTCTCCCCAACCATGGGGCAACCCCCCCCCCAAAAAAAATCATCCCATGCATAGCTCTCAATTTTGCACACATGTCTTCTTGACACCCTTGATTTGGTCCAGTTGGCTGTACAACATGATTGTGTTGTGGTTACCCCTCTCCCTGGAGGTGACGGTCCAAATTCTGCTAATATTCTGCATATATGATAATGTTTTACTGTTGAAGAAACAAATCTCTATGGTTCTTTCCTACATCCCTGCTGCAGAGTCCTAATCTCCTTTTGCTTTGTTTTCTCCCCTGCTTGCTACCCATTCATTACTTTCCTGTCTTCTTCATTTCTTTTCTTTAAAGCGTAATTGCCCAATGGTGTGCATTGTACACCAACACAAAGCAATGGTGAATGGCAGCAATATAAGTAAATGTATTAAATAATATCCTTCACACTTCTAAAATTACTACTCACACCCAAATTTGAACCCAGTAGCATCTGCCTCCAACAACAATGCATTAACATGTGCTGCCACAGTGTCATTTATGTAGCAGATGTATTTAATACAATCAGTAGTAATTGCCACAGTTTAGCAAGGATTTCCCTTTGTGCTTGCTCATGCTTACTCCCCATATCACCAATGTCGTATCTTCCCCATTCATTTTGTATGAAGCATCATTGTGATTCCCAGTAATATTTTAGAAAGCATTATTGCGTGATACCCATTTAGTTTTATAAAGCATTAGGGTGCAATGATGGACATTGCGCATCATCACTAAGCAACGCTAATACAAACATAGTTAAATGTATTAGCTACAGCTGTATTTGGAACCAGTACGATCAGGCCCCACAAAGGAATATATCACTTCGGTAGTAGGTGTATGCAACAGCAGTTAAGTCTGGTGTTTGCTTTTCACTCGATAAATACACTTGTTACTCAACTGAGTATGTAGCACCCTCTGCTAATGCATTGATCCATTCCTTTTTGGGATCAGATGTCACTGGGTTCAAATCCATGTGTATGTAACAGTTTTAAGTACTTTTCCATGTAAATCCAAATTCTAAAGTGTGATAGTTGGTACGAAGACTCTATAAAATACCTGATAATTAACTAACTGTGTAGTAGCATGTGTTCATGCACTCAATCTAGCAGTATGTACATTTTTGGATTAGATGGTACTGGTTTTGAATACCACCTTATCTAACACTTGTAACTGTATTTTGCCATTCGTGCTCATTGGTGTGCGATTTGCACCATTGTTCAATTATGCTTTAAAGAAAAGAAATGGGAAAGATAGGAAAGTGTTGAAATGGGGAGCAAGCAGGAGGAAAAACAAAGTGAAAGAAGGGCAGGGATGTGCAGGAGGGTGGTAGGAAAGAACCATACTATCCATTTCTTCAACAGTAAAATATAATCATATATGCAGAATATTAGCTGATTTTGCAGTGTCACCCACAGACAGGGGGTAACCACAACACAATCATATTGTATAGCCAACTGGACTGAATAAAGGGTGTCAAGAAGACATGAGTATGAAATGGAGAGCTATGTATGGGACGACATTTTTTGGGGACAGGTGCCCTTTTTTGTCTTTTTTGTGAGAGAAAGGAATGTAGTTGAAGGGACGTAGGCATGTCTGGGTCAGGTAGTCTGGGTAGGTTAGGAAGCAATCGCAGACGGCACATACAAGATAAGACACAGGGATGGTGAAGGACACAAGTGTTGGGTTAACACTATGGTTGGGTCATTACAAACCCATGGATGTCAAGCTGGTTGACAGTGAAAATCAAGTCCTTACTCACTGGACTATCATCACTGTCACCTCACTGCTCCGATGGTTGCAAAGTATGATGTCTGTGTCTACTCATGTTATTCAGTACAATGAAGGGGGTGTCTCCATCCAGTATAGGCATGCACCAGCTGTGTGACACACAATTCTACACACCAACCCTGGCAGTTCATGGTGGGTGATAAAGTCATCACCTCTGCCACTGCTCCCAGAAGGTACCACTGGCCTATCTTGTGGGGCAGAACTATCTGAGGGCGAGGTATTGCAGAGGTAGCAGAGAGGGTGCTGCCAGGTCATGCACCAGATGTGCTGTGCCTTGGTGCCATAGCCGCTGGAGTGGGGGGCAGGTGGATCATGTAGGACAGGCCTACCCTGCTGTACTGTGGGGGGGCATAAGATAAGGGTTGGGATGAGTGAAAAACAAGGGAGAACATTAGCAACTTCATAGTTTCATAGTTTCATAGTTTAGTACTAGGCTATCTGCCCTGGGGCATTTGTAAGCCTAGCCCTAGAGATGTGGCTTTCACCACCCCATGTAGTGGTACTAAGGTGTATGAAATAAATTTAGAATACTGTGCCTTTGTCTAGTAGTGACACATTGAAGACCCCCTTACTTATTAAAATTAGTTTACTGTGCCTCTGTCAAGTAGCGACACAGGGGTGACCCCCGAGGTAAACCTACGATCTCCCATCCACTCGTCAAGATTTCTCTTGAAGAGAGTCAGTGAGGGGCTCTGCCTAACATGAACTGGGATTCTGTTCCAGAGTATGGGAAGCCTCTGAGTTATGACTCTGTCCCTCCAGCATGTTCTATTCATATTTGTACTGAGGTTTAAATATTTGGCTCTCGTGGTTCTAATGGATTTGGAGTTTTTGAGGTGGAGCATGTCCATCAATTCCTGGTTGGACATGGCCTTGTACGTCAGGCACAGTTAACCTCTGAGCAGGCGGTATGCTACTGAATAGAGCTGGAGTTTCTTTAGCCTGGTAGCATATGACATATGTTGGAGACCCTTGATCCTCTTGGTGAGGTACTTCTGGGGTCTCTCCAGCTGTTGTAAGTGCCGGGTGAGGTACATACCAAATGGAGCATTGTACTCAATCATGGGCCTGATAAGGGAGGAGTATAGGGGTATGATAACCTCCTTTGATCTGTTTGTGAACCCCTTCATGATAAGGTGGGCAAGGTAGAAAGTCTTTCTAACCACTTTGGCAATGTGGGTGTCAAATGAGAGGTCACTATCAACTTGGGTCCCCAGGTCTCTGATTACTTTTTCCGTACTCAGTGTGTTACTGTCTATGTGATAATTTGTGGGTACTTTGTTTTTTCCAAAGGGTTTGACTATACATTTCTTGGCATTCAGTTTAAGCCATGATTCCGGCACCAGTTTTCCATTTTGGTGAGGCCTTTCTGTAGGATGTATGTGTCAGCTGGTGTATCGACTATGGCACCTAGTTTGCAGTCATCTGCGAACTTTGTCAGCCACAACCCTCCCATGTTTGCTTTCACATCTGAGAATTAACTGCCAAACAAGAGGGGTCCCAGGACAGAGCCCTGTGGGACACCACTTGTGACTGGCTTTGAGTCTGACATGGCTCCCACAATTTTGACTTTATGGGTTCTGCTCTTTAGCCAGTTTGCAACCCATCTTGTGACATATGGATTTACATTTAAGCTGTTTAGCTCGTCTATGATGCCTGAGTGGGGTATTGTGCTGAAGGCTTTAGCCAAGTCCAGGTAGGCTGCATGGACTGCCTTGCCCCCATCAATGGCTCTAGTGACTGTTTCGAAAAAGTCAACCAGGTTCAAAAGGCAGGATCTGCCCTTTACAAAGCCGAACTGGGTGGGGTCAAGTGTCTGTAGGTCCCCAATGTCATTGTTTATGAGTTCCATAATAATTCTTTCCATAGTTTTGCAGACCAGGCTGGTTAAGCTTATGGAGCGGTAGTTCCCAGGGTCTGCAGTGGAGCCTCCCTTGTAGAGTGGGACCACTGTTGCTGTACGCCAGTGTTCAGGTACATATCCTGTAGTAAGGCTAAGGTTAAATAGCATTTTTATATGTGGGTTTAGCTCCTCTTGGAGTTCACGTATCACGCAGCCGGGGATACCATCAGGTCCCATTGATGCTGTGTTTTTTGCTTTGCTGAGGGCGGTTCTGACCTGGACATCAGAGATGGCAGGGAGGTTACATTCAGCTGGGATAAGTATTTCTTCTTTTGGAGGTGAGGGAGGGGAGAAATTTGCACTGAACCTGTCTGCCAGAATGTTGGCAATATCTGTGGGTTCGGTAAATTTTTTGTCGTTGTGTACTAACTCTGAGCGTATCTGAGGGTTTCCGCCCAAGTTTCTAACATAACTGAAGAATGCCTTGTGGTTATCTTTAGTGTCCTTGGCGATTTTTCTCTCAAAGTTGGCCTTGGATGTTTTTGTGAGAGAACGTAGCTTTCTACTAGTGCTGATCAGAGATGCCTTCCCTTTATGGGATTTTGCTCTGTCTTGCAGTAGCTTCCTTCTTTTGTTATACAATTTGTTTATGGCTGGTGTAGTTCCTGTGTTGTCCATTACCTTACTTGGATAGAAGGAAGTTTCTTTGCTCACCAGTGGGAGTGGGGAGCCTTGAGCAGCCTATCTGTCCCTGAAGGAGTGACCTCAGCACAAGAGCTGTAGTAATTGGGTGTTTTGGACCATTTCTAGCTCTTTTGAAGGTCCCTGTTTAAAATCTGCCTCAGAGCATTTTTTTCTGGCTATACTACTCAGAGACAGCTCCACGTGGTCCTGCAGAGTGGTCCTAGCTACAGAGAACTGAGAAAAATGACTACTTTCCTGATTTAAGTATTTTTTCTGTTTTTTTTTACTTGAAATACCTTCTCTTGCTTATTTTGAACAAGTTTATACTGTTTTTTTTAACTGTTTGCTGCATTATATAGTATCTGCACTTAAAATTTTACCTGGTCGAAAATTGGTCGAAAATTTGTTGTTTATTTGTTTAATTTAACTGTTGAGGTTGCCCACTAAAGTGTGCTAGCCTGTGTAACTGATTTATTACTGTCTTCTGTATTTCTGTGTGCTTTCTATCTGAAAAACAAACAAAAAAAAAATAATCCTTGTTTTCCCACTCACCAGTGGGAGTGGGGAGCCTTGAGCAGCCTATCTGTCCCTGAAGGAGTGACCTCAGCACAAGAACTGTAGTAATTGGTTGTTTTGGACCATTTCTAGCTCTTTTGAAGTTCCCTGTTTAAAATCCGTATTTGCTGCTTTATGGATTGTGCATAGCACAGCACCGGTTAAACAGGGTTAAACTTTTTCTGGCTCCGCCAAGTCTGCTCTTCAAATTTTCCTTTAGAAAGCTATACTCTAAGAATAACCAGTCTACTCATTATATTATAAGCCTAGCACTTTTTCTCAAAGCTTCCATACAATGCATTGATACAATTATTTGACTCTATTCTTCTAACAAATAACTTTTTTTACTGGTAAGACTACCCAGCTCATAACAGATGCAGATTATACTTCAGATTGCAGCAAGCAAGTTTTTATGTTTGCATATATTGCACATATGCGTGTTCCAATTATACTGATTATAGTTTACAGCAGGTCATTGGTACCACTGCTTTAGAGGTCTGACGTTACATTGTGATACTGATGAAAACTTAACATTATTGTATATTTGGGATGGTGGTTTTTGAGTCCACAACCTCTGACTACTCTCTAATACTGAAGTGTTTTTGCCTACAGACTAATGCATGCATACTTTTCTGTTACAGTTGATAGACACATGCTCAATTTGATACAACTGTATAATAAACCAAAAAAATGTGTTTTTACTTTTAATGCTACAATAACAGCACTGTTTGGATGCATAAATACCACATGCTTCTCGCATCCATGCCAATCTAGTGGCATGGGTTTGTGCATTCATTTCTCAGTCTGTGACAACCACCGAAAAAATAGAACAGAATACCATTATGAATACCAATCCAGAATATATCTAGCTTTTAAATCTTACAAGTTGTCTCTGTAAGTGAAACTTAAATATCTGTGGGGTGCCCCCAGTCCTACATCCATTGATACAAAGTTTGAGGGTATCCCTCTTACTCATCCAGAGGTCTCTGTAGCGATTCCTACATTGCTCACTAGTGTGGGGGATACCAATAGCATTAGTCAAGGCATGGGCAAGACTATTCCATGCTTCTGACTTATAATCTAAGCCACAGTAGTCCTCTATAATAGCCTTGTCCTGTGATCCTTCACTAAGAGTCCAACAAATACTTAGGCTCTTGTTTACCCCATCTTTGGGCATGGAATCTCAAAACCTCTCCATGAATGCCTGCTGTGCCTACACAGATCAAGACCAATGTAAAATGATGTTTTCCCTCCAGTTGTAGGTATCACAGTTACTGACAGTGTGACCTTTTTTATTTTGTTACATTTGAAAATGTTGTGCATTGCTTACCATCATGCAAACATGGAACTCGAGGGTGTGCACTGGCAGGTAATGTGTTTGAGTGATGACCAATAGTATTAATTGAATGCGTCCAGTTTGTTTGTGGCTGTCTGGGTTCTGTCTGCTACCTGGGCTGTCTATTCGTCCAGTTTGTGCACTGCCGACGAGCAAACCAGATGAGCATAGCCAAGCCATGTTTGTGCTAAGTGGCTCATTGAGCAAACAGTGCCTCCCCCCCCCAAAAAAAAAACTGACAAATAGTGGAAATGAGGAAAATCAGTCTATGATACACACAGTAGAAAATGTTAGTGCACATGAGATATGTCTACATAGGTCTGGATTTCAACTCTCACTTCAGTGCACCTGCAGAAAACAGGATGAGTGCCTTATCTATCTTTGCAGCAAATAAATGAAGTAATTCCTCACACAAACAAATGCAAGTGAATGTACAGTGATGTTGTGTCTTTCGGCTTTTCCCAGTTAGGGGTCACCACAGCGGAACTCAGGTCCGCTAATGATTGGCAGTAGATTTTTACGTGCCGAGTTGCCAGCTCTGACACACAACCTTCAACGAAGGTACGCCCATCCACGCAGAAGATGCTCTAGCTGAGAATCAAACTGGACAGCGTCTTACTGTGAGGCGACAACACTACCGCAGCACCACCACCGATATCAAGGAAAAAAACTATTTGCACATTTATTATATTTAATATACTTGGATGTAGTGCACTTAGTGGTCAGAAAACCTGTTATGATTATTGCTTAAAAATATACAGCTCTGTCTTACCTTTCTGTGTTTCTTGGTCATTCATCAGTTATATGATCTGTACTCAGAGGCATGCAGTGTGAAAGCCAGTGTATATCATTTACCTTAAAATGTGTGAGCATATTAACTGGGAATATTATGATATGCAGTTGCCATCAAATGAAAGGCAGGTTGGCTTGCACAAACAAGCACAGACTGCTCTTTGGCAGGGGGGAGCAAAGGTGAGTTTGGCAGATGCAAGGGTACACTGTTCTTTTAAAGGGGGACCAAGATGAACTACTGTTATGGCATAAATTAGGTTATGTTGTTCTTTGTTGCTCTTGTTACCCTCCTTGTTTTACATCCTGCCTGTTTGATATTGTGAGGGTTGTGAAGTCGAAAACCGCAATGTGTCTCATTACTTTCTAACTTCCCTCTATAATGATTTCCCATTACAAATGTATGGTGCTAAACTGAGGGCATTTAGTGATCATCAGTACTTTGGAGAGGTATGAATGTGTAAATCTTTGATGCCTGAGGACTACAACTTGCTAATAGACACATACAAGTCAAATAACTCTCTGTTGTCATGTTACCTTAATTTCTATACAAATTTCCCACCTTTTACTTGCTAACTGTACCAAGTGATGAAAAACAAGGATATGGCATATTATTATACAATACAGTACATGTTCAGGACTTACGTTGTAAATGCAGCCGTTGCCACAGTGTTAGTTCAGGGCTGACTGTGATCCAAGCAGCACACAGCCAATACATGGAGAGATAAAGCATCTGTCTCTGAATTGAGGCCAGCAGAGGCCAAAGAGTTCCAGTAGTGTTTCCCTGCCCACCCTGTAGCACTCTACAATGTCCATATCATGCATGTTGTGATAAGTTAAATATGGCATGGAAATTGGTATAATATTAGAGAAGTAACCCGCGCTTATTTCTACATGGATATGGGTGTGCCGGTAGTGACTGACAGGGAAATGGGTGAGGAAATCCCCGATGACTGGCAGTCATGCTAATTCGCATGTCACATCATGTATTACCAAAAACTGTTTAATATTCATGCAGGAAACCAACTCCAACCCCATAAAGCAGCCATTAGTGAATAAGCCTGTTGCATCAGTAAATGCATGTCAAATGCACAGTTAACCAAGAAGTAATTAGTAATTTTTCTCTGTGTTTTTTCAGGGAGGCAAGCCCCCCTGCACTCCTTTGTGGGGGTGCTGTGCCCCCCCCCTGCTTCTTTACAGATGTGGATGCCTTAAGTACAGGTGACCACTTAAGCACTGAATAAGTGCTGTGCAACAGTGCTACTACCAAGTTGTTAAAACATATTCAGCCGGTAAAATGTAACTGTCTGTACTGCATTGAGAAACTGTTTTGAGGTGTTCAACAGGTTGGATTTTGCAATAAATCATGTGCTGAGCAGATTACCTTTGCCTGATTACCTGAATGAAATGTGGAAAATGTGTCAAACTAAAAAAACATTTGCAGCAACAGAACCTATTCATCAATATTCATTTCAGAACAGGAATGAATATACAGCAGATTCAACAGGCCACCAGGCATTGTCAGCCTGAAGGCGTGGTTAGTGCGGGATTTGCTGCTGCGCATCCTGTGAGGTAATTCTCTAATATTATACCAGAAAATTCTCTATCTTGGCCTAGGCCTATTGGCGGCAGCAACAGCATTGCCTGCAGCCTCTAGCACATACAAATGGATTAAATCAGCAGCAGTTCCTAACATTCTGTCTGTGTAGACTTTCTGTGTCTTTACTCGTCAACCTTTGAAATCTGCAGGTAAAAACTGGCATGGAGTCTACATGGATGCTTTATAACTTGTTGAATCACTCCACTAGATTGGTTGATTAGCATGAAATTCAGCTGTTTATGCTGTAATTAGCATATCTGAAACAGAGGCTAAGACAGATGCAATCCATTAATAATCTACTCCATTATAAAAAGGCAAATGTGCAGCTAGCCAAACTGATGGTGAGGGCACTTACTACACATTTGCAGGACTTCACAGAAACGTAATTCTTTACAAGATATCTTTACTGCGGAGTACTGAGCTCAAGCAGGTATACTCCCATTTTGTTACCTACATAATGCATATGCTGGAATATATTAATAAATAATGTGAAGCAAAGCCTTTTACACTTTTATCTGTCTGCATTAGTTAGACGTTTACTGATGGCATGACCTTGTTTGTCAAGTCATTTCAGAGGTACACATGATTGACAATACATGAAAATAGAAAGTTGTGTGATAAATATGTGCAAATGTTTCAGGGACAGGTCCTTTGTAAGCACTTTTAGCATTTCAAATAAGTTTTATTAGCAAAATGGTTCATTTGCCTATTCTTTTGTGAGTGGTGGGAGCAAAGAAACATTACTGTTATGTCACAAACTAAAATGGACTGTTCTTTTGGGGGGAACACAGCTGAGTTACTGCTATGGTACATAACAGGATATGTTGCTCTTGCTACTCTCCTTGTTTTGCATCCTGTCTTTTGTTAGTATTTTGCATATGTAGACTGTTTAGTGTTTTCCAGTGGGTACTATCTTTAAATCCCAGGTTCTGCTCTCGGCTGTTGTGCATCCCTGGCTCTAGCGCCTACACTTTACACTTTCCATCCTATTTGCCTTTCATTTGCCTAGCGACTGTGCCCTGCTGGACAACTATGAATTAAAAAATAAATATAAACAAAACCTGTTGCCTCATTCCCAGTACAAGAAAGAGCCAAACTTCTCCCTGAGCCTTACTCAATCAGGGAAGCAAGAAAGTATGTGCATCTGATGCTTACCTCCTATAATAAGTAATATTGCCTTATTCTTGCTAGGTGTTAGAGCACACTCCCTGCCAGGACAGCCAGCAGCCAAACCCTTTTTAAATCTGTAACCCCTTATACTTTATATCAAAATGAACCAAACTGAAGTAGTGCAAGAAAATTTAATGAATTCAATAAAACACACTGATTGAATAAATAAAACAAAATAAAATATTAGCGCTTTCATACATAACAGAATACTACTTCAGATCTACATAAAAATAGCAGTTACAATTTAAATAATACAAGCAATTAATGCTGCAAATCACGTGACTTTAAAATAGGTTTAAGGGGAATGAACTCATATAACCCCTTAACACCTGTAGCTTGTAAAAGTAACATCCATTTTACCTCTTGACATTCAGTTTTAGTTATTATATCACCACCTCTAACATTAGGCTGACAAATCTCCTGTACTTATCTCCTTATACTTGCCCCTATTCTAACCTCTTAATAACAACCCGACTTTCCCCCTTCTGTTCTTCCCGGTTCCGGGATCTCCCATCTTGGTACCACTGTTGTAAATACAGCGATTGACCACTAGATGGCAGTCTTTGCCCATTGTTAACTTTTTCTCTTTTTCTTAATGTACTTAAAAGTTACTCATACATGCTTTCTTGATATAGCCCTACTCTATCAGTCCTAACTTCCATATACCACTCTGTTCCTTTCCCCAACACCACTACTATAACGTACCTTACCCCTCTCGCATACCTTCCTCTGAACTTACCTTCCACTCCATTGATTGCACTCCATTGATTGTTCCTCATTGACCTTGTTTCTTCCTTCCCTCGGCTCTACCTGCTCCTTTCACCCTGTGGGCTCACTCCGCTCCCCTACCATACCCCCAAATCCCACACACCTCCAGTACCTCTACACTTATACTCAGCTAGCCATTCCCACCATTTCTAATACCCAGTCCAAATAACCCATCATACCCCTTAGCAATCTCCTCCCACAGCCCACCCCTCAAAGTAAGCCTACCACTTTAGAGAGTCCTTCTCTATATTACTTTATACCAATTAACAACTAAACAAGAAACCTAAACTCAAATCTCATAACCCAATAGAATACCTTCCCAACTTAACTCACCCCTTATTATCATCCTAAACTAACATCATGACTCTTAAACCTCTATCTTTACTTACTCAAATAATACTTCTAATTACCTTAACTTACCTACACTATCTCACCCAACCTATTAATGCAAATTACCCCCCATTTCACACCACTACCCCATCATCTACAAAGTATTCATATACCTCTACCTATATATCTCCTTGTCTCTACCCCCTCAACACTAGCATGCTCTTCCCCTACGACTCCTACCTAACTCTAAAAACGTTGCTCCCACCTACACTAGTCAAATGCCCATAAAACTCACAACCAGTAAACTACACTCCAAACATACCAAATACCTCCTCCATCATCTTATCTCTATCCTTCTCTCTGGGGACATCCACCCAAACCCTGGCCCCTCTCCCACACTCAATTCAGTCCCCCAACCTCATCCTCCCCAAGCAACAGGCAAACCCCTCCACTTCTCCCCTATAAATTCTCAGAGCTTATGTAACAAAATTCCAAACCTTCATGTCTGGCTTCTATATAACCAGCCTGATATTCTCTCCATCTTAGAAACCTGGCTTAAACCCCTTATAAACGACTCTGAACTAATACCACCCAACTACTGTATGTTAAGAAATGACAGAACACAAAAGGGGGGTGGAGTAGCTCTCCTACACTCAGCATCCCTCTTAATTACCCCCTATACCAAACCCTTTCCCAAGTTTGGTAAGGCAGAATTAATACCAGTCATATCCCACTTAAACAAGCATAAACGTATATCTATTCTCTCCCTTTATATTCCCCCCGGAGATAATATTTCAACCCTTGATGATATTCTCTCCTGGGTCTCCACCAGTATTACACATGAAACTATAATCCTGGGTGATGCCAACATAAATTGGCCCACAATTCAATCTCCCACTAACTCACTTAATATTAACTTTTATAACTTTACACAACTAATCAATTCCACTACTGGGCCTTCCAAAAGCTCCCTTACTGGAAGTACTATAGACTGATTTCTAGTATCTGATCCTCATTACATCTTAGATAGTGGTACTCTCCCTGACCCACGTGGTGACCACTTACCCACTTTCGCCCATCTCCCCTCTTCCATACAACTAACTCACACCTATACTTCCACTCACTGCCTAAAAAACTTCAATCCTGATACTTTCTCAAATGCACTAAAAAGCACAAACTGGAACCCATTAAAGACTCTTCCCTTAGATAATGCTATCACCTATTTTAAGTCAGCTTTCACAAACCTGCTCAACTCCTTTGTCCCTCTAAAAACAAAACGTACAAAAAGTAACTCTGTACCCTGGTTAACCAAAAAACAACTTAGCTACTATGTGACTCTGTGACAAAACCTGGACATGTTACTACAAAAATAAAACCATCACAACCCTTAATGAATATAAAACACTATGTAATAAAGTCAAAAAATGTATTACCTCAGACTGTAAAGCCTATTTCTCTACTCTCCAAACCAACCACAACACCAATCCCAAACTATTCTGGAAAGGAATCTCATCTCTCCTCACTCCTGGGAAAAAAGAAAACCCTTGCCCTGACCCAGATGCCTCTGACTTGGACTTAGTCACCCAATTTAACTCTTTCTTCATTGAGTCCATAAGCAAGCTAACATCGTCCTTCACCAACAATTCAGTGACCCCTTCTCTGCCTGCACTCCTCCCTTCCTCCCCTAGCATCCCCTGCTCCCAACCTCCCCCTTATCCATCAATCCCATCCCCATATCCACCATAAAAAACTTCTCCTAAAATTAAAACCTGGCTCCAGTGCTCCTGATGAAGTACCCTCCTACTTCTAAAAGTAACCGCAGAAGCCATTGCTATCCCTATCAGCATACTAATTAATCTGTCTATCTCAGAATGCCAGGTCCCCCAACTCTGGAAAAAAGCCTTTATTATCCATCTCTACAAAGGAGGCAATAACAATGACATTCCTAACTTCTGCCCTACCGCTATCTTATCCCCCATTTCTAAGCTTCTTGAAAAATGAATCCACCTACAACTTTTACCTTATCTCATCAGTAACCAGCTTCTCACCCCCACACAACACGGATTCAGACCCAGTCATAGCATCTCCACAGCTCTCCTCTCCTTCCTTGAAACAATTAACAAAGTCCGTGACTCTGGCTATTTCATGTCCACCCTCCTCCTCGACCTCTCTAAGGCATTTGACACCATTTCTCACAACCTGCTTCTTAGTAAACTCTCCAAACTAAAGCTATCCCATTCTTGCATCAACTGGTTCTCTAGTTACCTTACAAATAGACAACAAGCAGTTAGACGGAAAAAAGCCACCTCACCTTTCATTAATACTCCCACAGGTGTCCCCCAAGGTTCTATTTTAGGGCCCTACTATTCAGTATATTAATAAATGACTTCTACCAACCCATTCCTAACACCAGCCTCATCCAATATGCTAATGATTCTACCATTATCTACTCCTCCCCTTCTATTCCCACTCTAATCAAACTAACCCAAAGCGCCTTCTCCTCCACTGAGCAATGGATGCCAAACAACCATCTAGCTCTTAATGCAACCAAAACTAAACTTATGCTATTCACCGCCTCCAAAAACTACTTCCCAGATAAACATTCATTCATAATCACCAGCCAAAATAATACTCCCCTAGAAATAGTCTCCGATGCTAAACTACTAGGAGTGCTCATTGATTATCAACTAAAATTTGATACACATTTACAAGTAAATATAAAAAAAAAAAAAAACATAAAAAACTTGGTATACTTTACCGCCATAAGCGTTGCATCTCTTCCTCCACCAAGCTCATACTAGCTAACACATATCTCATCCCATCCTTCCTATATGGTTCATCCATCCTCATCAACCTGCAATCCTCCCTCAAGACAAAACTCTCCTCTTGCTACAACAAGATATCAAAATTTGCTACAGGTCACTTCCCACCATTGTACTTCCCTTCATCAAGTAAACTAGCTTGAGTTACCCAACTTCCTTACTTATACACAACTCATCCAAGCACACAAACTCATTTTCAACCACTCTTTCTGTCCCTCCCTTGCCACTACCTTTGAAATGCATGAACCAGATTGACTTCTCAGATCCATTTCCCAAAAACTAAATAAACTACATAAACCCACACGTCCAGCTGGGAATCATTTAATGTCCTTCTCTACAGAACACCTTTGAAATTCTCTACCATCTCTTATCCGCACTACTGGCAGTCTCTCCTCATTCAAAACCTTGCTGCACTCTCACCTAACTTCACTGTGGGAATGCTCCTGCTCCTGTTCCCATCCTACCTAATCTTTCCTATACAACTTCTTAGTCTCTTGATACTAAATATGTCATTATAGCCACCTACAGTTCCACATCTATAGTGAGCTGATTGACTAATAACTGTAGATACCGCTAATTAATTAAACTGTAAGAATTCTGCATAAAGCTGAAATACTATTAATCTTGCAAAAATGTTTTATTTCTGTTTATTGCATTATACTGATATGCTCTTATATTCTCATACTCTATAATTGTTAACTTTACTTATCATGTGTACTTTGTATTCCTATGTTGTAATTTGTAATGTTTATGTGCAATGTGTGCTTGTGTACTTGTGTATTTGGATTTTTCTGGAGCTTTTCTCCCCAGGACTCCATTGAAAACGGGCTCCTTGTGGCCCAATGAACTATCCTGGCAAACAAACTGCAAATAAAATAAATAAGAAATAAATACTACTTTTGCTATTTTCACTGGAAACAGTTACTTTGTAGTTATGTGATACTTATGTATATTATCATTCTGTTGTCTTTTAAGACACAAACAATGTCAGTGAGGTGTATGCCCCCCCAAGTAAAAAAACAGAAGGTTTTATAAGTAATTACAATGATCAGCTGGAATGTTATGAAGCAGAGTGGCAGCTCAGACTTGTAGATGATCGTAAGCCAGATCTAAATTAATATATAAATTTTAAATGTTTTATTTTAGCAAAGAGGTTATAAATTTCATTAGAGTTTGCTTGGATATATGTTGGACATGTTCAACAGTTTTAATATTTCTAATTTATGTATTTAAATTGTTTGGATAGGAGTTTGTAAAAAACAGGGTGTATTAGTTTAAGGATTTGTTTTTTAATATTTTGATTGGTCACAAAGGATCATGTGATTTTTGCGGTGTTTGTAACATGATTGCAGTATAGTTTAGTTAATTTTCTGAAGAAGTTCTTAGCACAAATAAAGAACAAAAGGACTAATTTGTTTGGATGGGTATTTGCTCATTGGTGGCCATTCTACAGCTTTTTGATTTCAGTTGTTTTTGCTTACTGTGCTATGTTGGTTTTACAGTTTATATCAGCAGAATAGAGTGCCTTCTGTACGAGTCCACATCCCAAGAAGTTAATTTTGAGTATTCAATATATTCATTAGCAGAGGACTTTGTTTCTATGGCACAGAAGTTAACTGCAGTGGTATATAAGGTTTGTGGTTTTCTTGAAAACCTCAGAGGAAGTAAGTCTGCTGCAAATATTAAAATCAACAGAGAAGGAACTAAAAGCAGTTCTCCATGTGCGGGCATTGATGCACATGGTTCTGGAAATAGACCTCTTTTGTGTTGTCAAGCGGCAGTTGTTCCTGGCACCCGCATGGACATTAGGGGCTTAATTACAGATGTGTCAAATCCTTTTGCACACCCTGATAACGTGTGGTTGTTTAATTGCAATGTGGATGCAGATTGTGTTCAAAGTGTTGAGCCTGGTGAGCCTAGATTTTGTAACGGTAACATCTTTAAATTAGAAAAGCTGATTTTTAAAATGAAAACATTGCAGTACGAAGTACATTACATCCAGGAATGTATTAAGTGGGAGAAGATATCATTCGGGTTGCGCATTAATAAATTTTCAAATGGAGTTTCTCCTGGGGACGATTTGTTTATAGACTTGATTCAGTTTAACAAAATGGGAGTTGAAATGTTTTAGCTTTTAGTCACTGATTATACTAAACAAAACTCAAGATGCTTGAAAAATAGATCATTTGTTTGAATGAAGTAGTCAGTGATGTTCATTTTGTACAATATAGAAATCTCTACCACGGAATTAATACAAAAGTTAGTAAGTTAGTGTCTACCGTTATTAATAGAAAATGCAAAAAGCTTTCCAGAGATGTGGAAGCATATAAGATTGGTACAGCACATGCCTTCAAAAAGAATAAGAACTTTGTTGTTGAAGGCTGCCATTTTGGCAAAGTAAATCGAAAATTGGAATGTAAAGGTGGTTCATCAAAGAATGATGGGGTTAACACTATCAATGTACCTGCTCAGTCTAATGACCTTGAAGAGGATTTGACTCCCATCTTGTCCCCTGCCCCATTTCTCTCCAGATCCCAATCAGGTCAAAAGGACTCCCTGGTGGGAAAATCAAGGCATGGGAAGAAGAAGAAGAAGAAGGGGAGAGAAGGAAGTGGAAAGTCAAGGAAGTGGTATTAAGTTACAACGATATAGTCAATCTTAGTAATTTCACTCTCAACCAGGACCACATATCTGTTTTACAGAAGGGTTTTAGTTTTATTCCAACACAAAGTGCAAATTTGGTTAAAGTGATTGTAGACGTCAAGTTGTTTGTTCGTAAACTGAACCTGAGGTATCTACTTAAGGATGCTCCTTTTAAAGACAGCCATCCAAAATCTTTTATAAAGAGCACTACCACCCTTCTCTTCATCACACTTTACAGAAACCTGTGTAAGTGAGCTCAGGGAGAGTGTTGGAAAAAATGATATTTTACAACTTAACTTGGTGAGAGAAGAAGGCTCTTAAAGAACTCCATGAAATCTGGATATTTATATTATGAAAGCCAACAAAAGTGGTACTGTTGTTATTATGGACATTTCCATTTACAATAAGGCTATTTTGGGTTTATTAAGAGACACTTCTTGTTATGAGGAAGTCTTGACTGATGCCATTTCTAAACATTTTAACAAGACTGATACCATATTATACAACTCCCTACCATTAATATTCAAAAATGTGCATGCTGATTGGTCAGCGTGCACATTGTAAATCAGAGTTATAGTAATGGAAAAAGGTCCAGTCGCCTGGACTTTTTCCATTACTATAACTCTTTTTTTCTCACTGTTTCGCTATGTTAAAGGAGTTTAACATAGCGAGACAGCTTTAAAAAAGCAACAGAGATTCTCAGTTGCTTTTTTTAAAGCTGTCTCGCTATGTTAAACTCCTTTAACACAGCGAGACAGTTTGTAAAAAGTAACGAAGATCTTGCTTTCTCTGTTGCTTTTTTCAAAACTGTCTTGCTATGTTAAATGGGTTTAACATACCGAGACAGCTTTAAAAAAAGCAACAGAGAATTGCTGTTGCTTTTTTTAAAGCTGTCTCGCTATGTTAAACCCATTTAACATAGCGAAACAGTTTGTAAAAAGCAACGGAGATCTTGCTTTCTCCGTTGCTTTTTTCAAAATTGTCTTGCTATATTAAACGGGTTTAACATACCGAGACAGCTTTAAAAAAAGCATCGGAGATTCTCCGTTGCTTTTTTTAAAGCTGTCTCGCTATATTAAACCCATTTAACGTAGCAAAAACAGTTTGTAAAAAGCAACGGAGATCTTGCTTTCTCCGTTGCTTTTGCCCATAGTTCTGATGTACTGCGTAGGCATACACATGCGCAGTACTTTAGAACTGCCGCAGAATATCAGACAGCTGCGGAAGGGCAGCAAGGAGGCATTATACAATGCCATTATTTAAGAAAAGTAATTATTTTTTTTCTTAAATAATGTCATTGTATAATAGCAATAACCACTTCTGGTGGATAATGCTGGATTTACCGGTTGGCTTTGTTTGGCCACCGGCTTTGCCCTCATGACCAAACCACGCCAACCGTGGGTAAATCCAGCATTACCCACAGCCAGGCGTGGGTTATTGCTATATTATACCATGACCACCCCAAAACGTGCATGCTGATTGGCCAGCGTGCACATTGTAAATCGAGTTATACTAATGGAAAAGGTCCAGTCGCCCGGACTTTTTTCATTAGTATAACTCTACTTTTAAAACACTGTCTCGCTTTGTTAAATGGGTTTACCATAGACAGCTTAAAATAAGCAACGGAGATCTCCATTGCTTATTTTAAAGCTGTCTCGCTATGCTAAACCCATTTAACATAGCAAGACAGGTTTTAAAAGCAACGGAGAAAGCAAGATCTCCATTGCTTTTTACTGTTCGCTATGTTAAATGGGTTTAACATCGAGACAGTTAAAATAAGCAACGGACATCTCCGTTGCTTATTTTAAACTGTCTCGCTATGTTAAACCCATTTAACATAGCTGAAAAAAGCAACGGAGATCTTGCTTTCTCCTCTGTTTTGCTCACAGCTCTGATGTACTGCAGTACATCAGAACTGCCGCGGATGCCAGACATCTGCGGAAGGGCAGTAAACAGGCATTATACTATGCCATTATTTAAGAAAAGTAATAGTTTCTTTTCTTAAATAATGTCATGGTATAATAGCAATAACCCACTTCTGGGTGTGGATAATGCTGTATTTACCCACGGTTGGCTTTGTTTGGTCCCTTGGGCTTCACCCTCAGGACCAAACCACGCCAACCGTGGGTAAATCCAGCATTACCCACACCCAGGCATGGGTTATTGCTATATTATTTGATTTGTTTTGCCAAGATGAAATAGATCATGACCCCTACACTTTTTTGAAACTAGATCAGCATAAAACAGCCTATTTATTTGGTATTCCAAAGTTACATAAAAATCGTGAAAATCTGCCATTTATCCCCATAGATTTGGCTGACTTTTACAAGACAGAGCCCATTTCTATTTTTCTGGACCATATTTTGAATCCAGTAGTACAGAAGTGTACTTTCTATCTCAGAGACTCATGACATCTTTTAGAGTTTTTGAGGAATTTGAGAACTCAGAATCATAATTGGTTTTTAGCTTCCATTGATGTTTTATCTCTAAATGCTTGCATTCCTCATTAGGAAGGAATAGACCTTGTCAGGGATTAACAAATTTTTTTTGAATTCCAGGGAAAAATATATAAACAAAAGATGGGAGTGGCTATGACGGTTAGAGTAGCCCCTGTTTTTGCCATCCTGGTTTTATCTGCCTGGGAACATACTCATGACCTCAAACATGAATATTACAGTGCAATTGTGATGTACAGGTGATTCATAGATGATTTTTTTTTTTTTTTTGTTTGTTTGGAAGGTCACAACTGACAAGTTCTATGTTTTTTGATTATCTGAATGGAAGCCCTGTGTTCTTAATGTTCACTGTTAGTGGTTTGGACAAAGTGATTAACTACCTTGACATCAGTATAAGAATTGAAGAATCTACTGGTGTGCTTCACAGTAAGATTTATAGAAAAGTCACTTTTGTCTATAATTACTTATACCACACCAGTCAGCACCCCTTTCATATTAAGAAAGGGGTGATTAAAGGTCAGTTTATAAGACTGAGTAGATTAACAAGTGAGGATGCTGTTTTTACATCTGAGGTGGAATCGTTGACAGAAATATTTATCCCGAGAGGTTATTCTAGTAAATTATTAAATGACATTACAGAAGAAGTGGTGGAGCTTAGGACAGGCAAGGCACAGCAAATCCTGACAGGGTCAGTTACGGAACGTCACCAAACATTTATAACCTTGATAACAAAACTAGTAAGGATTCTCAGAATAAGTTTATGGGAACATTTTCTCTCCCTACTAGTACTGATTTAGCAGTTATTAGAGGAAACTATTAAAAAACAACTGGAAAATGATTTTAGGGAACCCATACATGGCTTAAATTCTAGGCAATGTCCTAGTTTTACTTACAAAAATCAAGTAATATTAAAAACTGGTTAGAAAGGGTCAGACATTCAGATATATGCAGCATTTCCCTAATTTGTTTCCTATTTTATTTATTTATTTATTTATTTATTTATTTCCAGTTTGATTACCGGGGAAGTCTACTGGGCCCAGAGAGCCCATTTTCAGTGGAGGCCCAGGGCGAAAAGCTTCATGAAACAAATTACAGTAAAGGTAGCAGTCCAATAAAATTAAAAGTACAAGTACAAATACATATCAAATAGTACAAAGCATGAGCAATATTGCCCATAGCGGAAAAATATCGTGCAGATACATTTTAACAAATTCACGCAAAGTCAAAAGCTATTTACAATATTTGCAGATTGTGAGAGATTTATGGGAATTAGCTATAGAAAGTTATAGCCAGCTATAAGGTGCTTTGGAACTCAGGAGGATACCCGCCTAGGGGCTTTTGTTAAAGAGTTCTAGGTAGGGAGAATGCAGTTAAGTTTCCATTTGGAGGAGAAGTGGGTGTAAAGCTGAGTTTTGAAGTTGTTTGTGTTTGACATGGTCCTTAGTGTGGAAGGGAGAGATTTCCATTTCTTACCTAAGGAGAAGGAGAGGGGAAGTTGTCCAGCAGGACGTTTAGGTTTGTGGACAGTAATTAAGTTTTGGTGTTCCGATCTGTTCTATTTGGGGTGTATGGGAGAAGGATGTTAGAGTGGGGCATTTGGTTGGATTAAATATTAGTCTGTGTGCTGTATTGAGCTTGGGGAAGTTCAGGTAATTTGTGAATTGTAACCAGTTGAGGGATTGGAGGGTAACACAGTGATGAGTGGAATGTTTGGCTTTGGTGGCAAATTTAGAAATTTTGTTATAACAGCTTTCAAGTTTGGAAGTGATGGAAGAGGATAGGTTAGTTAGTAGCAGGGCACCATACAGAAGGGAGGGAAGGTGGTGAGAGGAGGCCAGAGTATGCCTGGTAGAAGTAGAGAGGAAGTAGTTGTTCCTGTATAGCATACCTATTTTTTGGTGGGTTTTCTTTATATTTTGCTGAATATGGATGTCGAACTTGAGGTGTTTGTCTATATTTATGCTGAGTAGTGTGGCAAAGGGAACAACTTTGATCGGAGAGTTTCTTTGGCTAAGGACTTGGAAGGAATTTTTATCAAAAGAGAAAGATTCTGAGGGTGTGAATAGTAGTATTTTAGATTTGTTATCATTGAGAGAAAGGTGATTTTGGTGCATCCAGATCTTAGTAGTTGAGAAGGTAGTCTGAGTTTTAAATAGGAGTTCAGGGAGGTTAGAGGTTGAGGTGCCTTTTTTTCATTTCACAGCCTGGGATCTGTCTGACAGATAGCTTGAGAACCAGGAAAGAGTATTTTGGGAGAGATTTAGGTTTGAGAGGTGACTTAGAAGGTGCTTATGGCAAACAGTATCAAATGCTTTAGAGAGATCTAGGAGCACTGTGGATATTAAGTTCCCAGAATCTCGGGCTTGATTGACAGTTTCTAAGAATGAGAGTAGAGCTGTTATGGTGCTATGTCCTGGTCGGAAGCCATGTTGGGTAAGGGTAAGAAGTTGGTTTTTAGTCAGAAAAGGCATAAGCTGGAGGTGGATGCATTTTTTCTAGGATTTTGGAGATTGGAGAGAGAAGAGCTATAGGGCAGAAGTTTGAAATGTTAGTGTTTTTGCTTTCCTTGTGGAGAGGAAGAATAAAGGTGGAACACCAGAGTTTAGGGGCACATGATTCCTTTATGGATCTATTAATTAGGATACTACTTGGGAGAGCTATACCATTGGCAGCAGACTTGAGAAAGGAAGTGGAGATGTTGTCAGGTGCATTGGAGCAGGGTTTAAGTTTAGATAGAAGTCATTTTATGTAGTTAGTGGAGACAGGTTTAAGCTCTAACATGGGGGAAATTATTTGGGGACTTAGATGAGGTGGAATGTAGGAGATGGGTCTTTGTTGGGAAACGTTTTCGTTAGGTCGGATATTGACTCTACAAAGAAAGAGTTGAATGGTGTGGCTAATTCAAGGTCAGATTTACTTGGGTCCAAACAGAAGTTATTTTTGGAGCCTGGGTTGAGGAGTGAGTTTATGGAGTTCCAAAAAAGCCTAGGGTTTTGGGGATGGTTGGACTGGAGCTTAGTGTAGTAGGATTTTTTTGTCTTTGAAGATTCGTTTTTTTGCAAAGTTACAGAGCTGTGTATATTGGAGAAGGGTTTCTGGAAGTTTATTCTTTTGGTAGAGCTTCCAGGATTTGTCTCTTTGATGCATAAATTGCTTTGTTTCTTTAATTAGCCAAGGGGCAGTTATAGTTTTTATTCTTTATTTCCTTGGTGGAGCTGGGGAGCCAAGGGGCAGTTATAGTTTTTATTCATTTTTTTTCCTTGGTGGAGCTGGGGAATTTAGAGCATCTAGGAAAGTAGAATTAAAATGGTCTATGGCTTTATCGAGTGGAAGGGTGTTTAGACTGTTCTATTTCATTTGTTTGACATAGTTAGAGAAGGTTTTGGGGTCAAATTTATTAAGGTTGTGGGTCTGAATATATTGCTGTTGGTATGGATGGGAGGTGGTTGCAAAGTAAATAAAAGCTGGGAGGTGGTCACTAATAGTTAGGGATGGTGCCAGAGTTGGTAATTTTATTTGGATGGGTGACTAAGATCCAGTCATGAGTGGATCCTGGTGTATTTGTTTTATTGGGTCTGGGAATGGAGTGGGTTACTTGAGTAAAGTTAAAGAGGTTAATGGACAGGGAGGATATGGGACTTTTGATTTTATTCTAGTCAATGTTTACATCACCTAGTATGTAAGTTTCAAGGTTAATTTCAGCTGAGGCCCATTGGAGTATGTCTTCAAGGGTTGAGATGTTATTTCTAGGTGGGATTTAAATGGCGATGATACAGAGGCTTTTGTGATTATTAATTTTTAATAGATGGACTGTTAGTTCTACATTGGCGAATTTAGGAATGCGGGTTGGTATGGGAATTAAGGTAAGTAGATTGGAATAGATTAATGCAACACCTCCGCCTTTTTTCTTTGGGTGGTCACATCTAAGAGTGGGAAATCCAGAGGGTAGGATTTCAGAGTCAGAGATGTGTGGTTTGAGCCAAATTTCAGAGATGGTTACAATGTCAGGTTGGTTATGACTTAGCCATACTTGAAGCTGATGTGCTTTGTTGTTGAGACTTTGGGCACACTGAGTGTGAAAAATTTAAGAGTATTATAGTGGGATGAAAGGTTAGAGGAAGGAAAAGGGTAATTGTTATTTGTGGGTGGGTTAGGTCTGGAGTTGGGGTGAATGTCTCCAGCTAAGACAGGGTTATTGAAGGAAGTTATTCTAGTGCATTTTGGTTTGGATTTAGGGTATTCTTGATGGTCTAGTATTTGTTTAAGACTAAGTGTCTAAGCAGTAGTGGAAATAATTTTAGGATTAAAAAGGTGCAGAGGGTTGAGCTGAAGCAGAGATGAGGAGATGGAAAAGAAATTATTATTTGTGTGAGGGAGGAGATGGTTTTGTCTGGGAGTATGGTAAGAAGTAGAGAGTGGAAGCTGATTGGAGATAAAGAAGCTGACATGGTATAAAGTTGTTATGAGTTATAGGAGGGAGATGAGGTTCAGAGTGTTAGGAACAGTAAGGAAAGCATGGTTAGAAAAAGGTAGTTTAATATGGGAGGATTTGTAGTTGGAGAGAAGACCTGTGGGGTGAGAGGGGTAGTGAAAGTGTGATGTATTTAATTAGTGATGTATTAAATTACTATGGGTGAAAGGAGGAGGGGTAAAGAGGGGAAGTCTTTGGATGGTTGACTATGGATGAAAGGAGGAGGAGTTATGAGGGGAAGGCATTGACTGGATGGTTGTCTTGAGTGGGTGGGGAGTGGTTGAAATAAAAGTAGGAGTAGTAGGGGTGGGTGGAACTTGGGGGCAGGGTAGGGGAGCAGAGTGATCCTATAGGGTGAACGCAGCAGGTAGAGCCAGGGAGAGACAAGGAGAAGGAAGAAAGCCAGCAAAAAGTTATCAGTGAAGCTGAAAACTAGCTCAGAGGTAAGGAGGCACTTGCATAAGGCACTGTGTGTGTGAAATTAGAAGGATGCAGTGGGTTGACAGGGGATAGGAGCTGAAAACAGGGCAGTAGCAGTTTAGTAGAATATTATAAGTATTAATAGGGCTAAAACAGGAAGTGGTAAATTAATAGAACAGTTACAGTACTTTTGGCTTGTATTAAAACACAGGGAGTGGTTGAACAATGCCACCTGGTGGCCTAACTGAGTAAGTACAATAGTAAGCTACTAGTACTCAGAGGAGGGAAAAAAAGCCTAGGAGAGTAAAGGGAGATAAAATTCATGATAGACTACTATCGAATGCATGCAGGGTTAATATACAACACTGGTAGGTAAAGGATATATTTTTATTTTATGATAGAGTACTTACACATTTAAGGTTAGTCCTTGGGGAGGCAGTAAGGTTACAGAAGCACTCCAGGATCCCCTTAGGATGAACTTTACAAAAATAGCAATAAGAATCACAAACAAAAACAATACTAGGTAATAGTTACATGCGAGCACACTACTAGGGATTCCCATGAAGCAAGGCAGAAAAGCTAAGTCAAAATATGGTGCCTTTCTACATCAGGTTTTTTGATACCTCTGGAATTAAGCAGGAGTGGGAGGGAGTTGTGCAGGTTCAAAGTGGGGGAGGGGGGTAGACGCAAAGTAATACAATGTTGTGAGTCAGATATACTAGACTAGGTCAGCTGCTAAAAAGAAAACAGGAAAACCAAGCTAAGTCAATTCCAGGTCAGTGTAGTACAGTATCATCCTAAACTGTCTTTCGGCTTTTCCCGGTTAGGGGTCGCCACAGCGGAACTCCAGTCCACTAATGATTGTCAGTAGATTTTTACGTGATGGCTTGCTGGGCCTAACGCACAACCTTCAATGAAGGAACGCCCATTCACACATGTCGACACACAGAAGACGCTCTAACTGAGAATCGAACATGCAACGTCTAACTGTGAGGCGACAACGCTACTGCAGCACCACCACTGCAGTAGTGCAGTATCTTCCTAATAACGACAAATCTTATGCTACTAATCTAGTACAGTGTGGTGAAAAGGACCACCTCTTCTGCAGGGAAAAACAATTGATGTATGTGCTGCAGGTACATAGGTAATCTTTTTTCCAAGAGAAAGTAGTTTTAAGTAATTGACCTATGAGTACAATAGGAAGAGAAAAATGGGGGGGGGGGTCCAGTAGTGTGCACTCATACAGTGAAAGGGGAAATAGTCTTCAGTTTAGAGGACAGATTAAATACAACTCTAACATCCACTAGTGTAGCTGAAAGCACTTTAGTGTTCCACTGTTGCAGGGTCTCACAGTGCAGGGCAATGAGACAGCCTTCGGTTAATTGGAGGTTGGTGAAGATACAGGATGAAACATTTGCTGAGGGGACTGGAAGTAAAAAGGAAAATGAGGTAACTATTAGGTCTGAAGTTTTAAAACACTCTGATTACCAAGTAACTAAGATAGATTTGGTACCTTTAAATGTGGAAAATGAGAATACTGCAGGTACATCAGTAATTGTACCAGTATTTTTGTGCATGGGGCAGACAAGACTATTGTGGCTAAGGGCAGATACAATTGTGATTCATATGGCATTTTTTTATTTAGCTAAGTGTGAAACGTGCACTAGTTTTTATGTAGGTAAAACTGTATCAAGCTTAGAAAAAGAATTATGAACACATACTGGCTATTAAAAAGCAGGATATTAACAATGCCTTAGCAAAGCATTCTTTGACATGTTAACCTCAAACAGTTCAACTTTTTTGTTTTAGACCAAGTCAAAACAGAAGGTTTTATAGGTAATTGGTTCAGCTTGAATGTTATGAAGCAGAGTAACAGATCAGATTTGTAGCTGATCGTAAGCTGCGTCTTAATGAATATGTAAATTTAAAATATTTTAGTTTAGCAAAGAGGTTATACATTTAATTAGACTATGGATGTGTATTGGGCATGTTCAACAGTTTTAATAGTTCTAATTTATGTATAAATATTGTTTGGATAGGAGTTTTTAGAAACAGGGTGTATTTGTCTAAGGATTTTTTTTTATATTTTGATTGGTCACACAGGATCATGTTATTTTTAGTGGTGTTTTTAAGAGGATTACACTACAATTTAGTTAATTTTCTGAAGAAGCTCTTAATACAAATAAAGAACGAAAGTGCTCATTTGTTTGGATGGGTATTTGCTCATTGGTGGCAATTCTGCAGCTTTTCAGATTTTGGTTGTTTTCGTTTGTTGTTCTGTGTTGGTTTTACATTACATGGTTCAGCCTGCCTGCTTCCCTTTCTTACTCACACGCACTCACTGGCCTTTTGTGTCAGCCTAGGCCTCCTGCCCCCCCTCCCCACAACAAGTGATAATAACTGTGCCATATCCCTGTTTTCTCTCATTTGGATTCAGGGATACAAAAGCTTTGTGTCTGATGCACAGGGTGCATAGCTACATCAGTGCTTAGTGTATCTACATTTATGTTATTGAACTGATGATTGTACCTGTCACTTATATTTGCCTTGCCAGGTTATACAGTGGATAGCATCATCATTTCACTACTTTATAATATATTCTCTTGTAAGGGTTGTGAAATCAGAAACTGCAATGTGTCTCATTAGCTAATAACTTTTCTCTTTAATGCTGTTTAGCACAAACATATGCTGCACATCATAAGGCACACCATCACATTCAGATCTTAGGATCGTATGACAACACTGTAATCAAATCTCATCAGAACAGTAATACAGTATAATGCTCTCTTTTGCATGTACCTCACCAGACATATGCAGCTGCAGGACAGAACACAGGTCTTTCTCATCAAGATAACACAAGGCCTATGAACCATGCCATGATGTATGTATATATATATATATATATATATATATATATATATATATATATATATATATATACTATATATTATATATATATTAAAAGACATGTCCCTGTAATCTATCTGGTATTAGATGAGGTGATGTCTGCCTGTGTGTCTGATCATGCCCTGGTGGGATGACTGCATATGCAATAATCTGATATAGCTGATGATATCAGCATTGTCTGCTGAGCATATGGTAATAATAATGTCCCCACGCTGGTGTAAAATGCTCTCTGTAATGTCAAGTAGCAGTGAAAATAGAATCCCTATCTAAGTGTATAGACAACAGAACACAGTAATTAATACAAGTGCCATGGCACAAGTCTGATTTATACAAGACTGCAGGTGAACTTGTAGTAGATGACATCAGCAGGTCATGTGGGGGACACTAGGTTGGACGACCTGCATAGGCACATAGGTATTTGGGTTCATATGATGCCAGCGGCCTAACAGCACTAGGGTGTGTAGAAGCCTAGCTGTATAAAAACACAAGTATCCTTATAGTACTGATGTTTGAGTTTAGCAGAGCAAGATTATGAGCAGCACCAACTGGTCCTGTGTATGAGGAAGCACACAACATTATAAATTGCATTTTGTAGTGTGGTTGATATATGTGTAGAAAAAAAATACTGAGTCCCCAGGGTTGTGCTGCTTAGGGGAGGGGGGGGGACACATGGATGTATTTTAAATATATGATGTATTGTTAGATTGTGCCTTTAGTTTACAATGTTTTCACATGTAGTTTTATGTCATACAAAGGAAATGAACAATAAACACCAATAAGAAAGCATGATATAAACAGTTCCATAGCACAGTGAGCAGCAGATTTGCAGGATGGTTAACAAAGTATACATACATGCAAGCTTATTTATTTATTTAACTTTTGTTGACCAGGAAAGTCCAACTTGGACAGAGCCTATTTTCAGCAGAAGCCCGGGGAGAAACACTCCAGATGCATGTCTTTGGAATTATACCTGTTTGAACATAAGTAAGCAGTGCACAAATGTGATCCATATTGCTAATGTCTAACAAGCAGAATACAACAGTGGCAAGCATCTGCATGTATAGGCAGTTGTGTAAGTGTTTTTCATAAAATTTAAAGCCATGTCAGTCCAGATAGCAGGACTACATTTACAGGACTATAGTACACAGTATACCCATGGTCATACATTTGATCATAAATGTGATAATACATAGATTACTCCATCAGTAAATGTAACACTATATGGATTATGCTGTATTTGAACCCAAGACCATGTGTATGGTAGTCCTACAATTACACCTGTTGCTACAAGAATGCTGAGGAATCAGATGTCTATGTTGCACTTCATCGCTGTAAACTGCAATGTCACAGCAGTAAAACAAAGGTTGCACACTCTGTACTAGAACCTAATACCATCTGTACTCTAGGCTGGATTTTCATGATGGTCAAGGGCATTAATTGAAAGTAACTGTTTTCTATTTTTGGTTGTCTGCTTCCTAGGTGGTCCACCATGCTTCACGCAAACCAGATAAACACAGCCAAACCTGAAATTTATTTGATTCCCTCTTCCACTGTTTGAGCTATGTGGAGCATCACACAAAAAGTGCAATTAAAAATGAGAGGAATGGAAAAAAAATAAATGTCTGCTGTCACATGTTAAGGTACTTTCTGTACAAATCCACCATTATTTACTTGATTACTGCATTGACTTAAGAAATACAAGGGGGCGTGGCCAAGATGTGCTCAGAGTAACAGCACTTCTCTTCAGCTCTATCTATTTAAATTTTCTCGGACAGGATTTTCAAAATATATCTATCAGAAATCTGGTTATTTTTTAATATAAGAATACTTTATACCTTATACAAGGATAGTATACAAAATCTTTTTGATTATTTTATTTTTTCCTATCAAAAACTTCAGAGATCTTTTGAAATACTTCAGTTAACAAGAGGAGCCTCAACAAATTTTCTCATCAGGACACAACTTTCAAAGACGAATTACAATCCTTGTTAGTTAACATTCAAGAACTAACTAGTAAAATGGATAGAATGGACCTGAAATTGGATAGTTTTAAGGAGAGCTCTACTAAACAAATGAACATTATACACAAAGATTTAAAACAACAGAAAGAACAGATTTCAGGTATTGAAACAGCCTTAAATGATATGGATTCTAGGCTACAAGAAGGAGAGCATAATATAGAATTTCTTTTAAAGCAAAATGCTCTCCTTTCGTCTAAAATAGATGATCTAGAAAACAGGTCACGTTGTATTAATATAAGAATTTTTGGCTTGCCAAAAAATATAGAAGGAGATAGTATGGAAAAGTTCTTGTCTTCATGGCTATCTGAAATCCTAGAATTATCTGAAGCTCTTTCATATGATATTGAAAGAGCACACAGATCTTTGGTTTCATCAAAAAATAACAAAAGTAATTGTGCAAAATCTGTGATTGTAAAATTCCTTTCCTCACATGATAAGGAAATTGTCTTAAAGACAGCATGGGCAACATCTCCAATTAAAATAAAAGACAATATAGTTTGTTTTGATAATGACTGTTCTCCTGTGCTAATTGTAAAAAGAAAAGTTTTCCTACCATTGATAAGAGAACTAAAAAAAAACAAATAAAATCTCATCTATTGTTTCCTGCAAGGCTAAAAATATTCTACCAGGATGCATCTAAAATATCTGAAGATCTGGACAGTGCTCTTACTTTTGTTAAATCTAACAAACTTTTGGACAGAATAGAAGAAATGGATTGGGCCAATGCTAACTTGAAGAGATTAGCCAAAAATGGAACATGGAAAACTCATGAGCATAAGAAGAAGCTAAGAAAATAAAAATCCTGCTCTTATTTGTTTCTATCCACATTGAAAATATATGTTGTTTGTTCTAAACATACTAATGAACCATAAGGTCGTAGAAAGTGAAAACTGGAACAACAGGTAAGATTTTTACCACTGTTTATTATACTTTTTAAAGATAGTCTTTTCTGTTTTATTTGATGCTTATGCTTAAATTGAGTTATTATTGTAGTCCATCTGTTGCCATTTGTACTGTAGTTCAGTTACATCTATCGGTTGCAACTTTATTTGGATAAATATCTTCTCTATTAACATGTCTCAATAATCCGGATAATGTTCTCTGTTACAGACCACAAGTCTCTTAATGTATAAATATTCCAACCAGTTTAATGATCGTCAAATAAATAATGACAGTCGAATTAGGCACCTTGGAATATTTATACATTAAGAGACTTGTGGTCTGTAATGGAGAACATTATCTGGATTGTTGTAACAGCTATCATTTTACATTTTATAAGTTTGGTGTGACTTCTTGGTGTGTTTTAATAGATGTAACAAAGCAGTTAATGCAGATTGGGCGCACATGATGTTTGATTGTCTATAAATAAATACATTTTGGGCAGATGTTAATTCCTTTTTACAAGCTATTTTTACAGATAATTTTTATCTTTCTAAATCAGTAGTTTTATTTAACACACCTGTTCCTAATTGTATCAGAGAATCTAATCAACCTCTGATTTGGTCGATTTTATCCATTGCCAGAAAAATCATAACAAGAAACTGGAAGTCTCATACTTCACCCTCAATAATTGAATTCAAAAATTTACTTCTTGAAGTCTGTAACTTAGAAATTTTGACCATTACTGCAAGATCTTCTAAGAATACTAATTCATGTAATGTGTGGAAAAAAAGTATTTGATTTACTGAACAAGTAATGTAAATTCTTTTATAATCCTCATATTTTAATGTACTTGTTTATTAATATTTAATTCTTGTGGAGAATGTCATTGTATATAGTTTAAAATCTTTGTTTTATTTTCCCATTTTGTTATGTTACACATATTGAAAAATGTACATATCTCTAGATTATGTTTATTTGTCAATATTTATCTCAATAAAGCTGTTTAAAAAAAGAAATACAAGGATATGCCATGATATTATTAAAAATACAATCTAGATTCATGACTTACTTTGCAAATAAAGCAGTTGACAAAATTTTATTTCAGGGCTAAAATTTCCTTGTCTCTACGCCAATGGGTATTGAAGCATTCAGGAAAAAAACAGAACGGATGATACATGGATGCTTTATAGCTTACTGAATAGTTCCACCATGCTGAAAATCATCTGCTTATGCTATAATTAGCACCTATGAAAAACACCTGCTTCTTAATTGAGTATGTTAACTCCGTTGGTGCTTATTAGTGCGCGAGGGGCACCTCTTTGCCACTGCATGCACCTATGTTTAAATAAGGTAAACAGAGGTAATCTTGTAATTACTTTCTTCCACTTATGTGATATTGCGCAAACATGCAGCTCAAAAAGTGAAAGAAAGGTTGCAGACCCTGCACTAAAACCCAGGACCATCTATACTCTAGCTCTACACATACACCTACTTCCAGAGGAATAGTTATATGACAAGTACCGAGAAACCTGTCATTCATTCCTCCATTTCCTGCCACTGTGCCAAGTATGCGAACAATGACAAAGATTTTTAAAAATTTACTTAAAGCGGACAGAGATGACACATTTTAACAAACAAAAAAGAGGATGAAACAAAAGTTGTGAATTGTGCTCTGCTTTTCTGCACTTTCATGCTTCACAGACATGCAAGTACACCTCTATAAGTGTAACCTGGCACATTCCCTGATGCCATCATTCACTGTTACCATCCATTGAAAACAAACACTGTGAAAGTGCCTAAACAAAATGAACATCCCTACATGGTTACAATTTTTTGGGGATTCGGCAGTTCTAATGAGTTTTGACCTCATATGCATCTTCACCATGCTGACAGTCCTGAATCTACATGGTTGATAACCGTGTAGGCAGGGAAACTGAAGGGGAACCCAATGTTGTACGCACAACTGAGTATTCCTTCACTATATATCCGCACAGAGGAATACAGGTTTTGGTAAAATTTGACTATATTTAGTCAGATACATATGGCATATGCTCACATGACAGTATGAATAGTCTGTTTTATGGGGTTTACACTTTTAGCTGTCTACATTAGTTAGGAATATAGTCTTCATTTGGGGTGGGGTAGCAAAGCTGCTTTTATGTCATGGCAATTAAAAAGTATTGTTTCTATTATTACTATACTTTTGTAGCATCCACACTAATAATGTCATAAGTTGTCTGCTGTTACATGTTAAGGGCAGTCCTGTTTAAATCTAATTAATTTTACTTGCTCTTGTTTCCATGTAGACTCCTTTGTGTGGCTGTATTAGAAAAGTTTTCGAATACACGGGCAACATTTATTTTATTTATTTTACATTTGTTTACCGGGCTAGTCCAACTGGATACATGTCCATTTTCAGTGGAGGCCCGGGGAGAAAAGCTCCTCTACATTCTACTAAAACAAGTTGAAGAGAACACTAAATGCAGAAAAATACAAAATTATACAATACTTTAGAAACATACAATAGACCTGCTGCAAGATATAATTGCATTAGAGCTCAATATAAGGCTAGTCGCCCAGGTAATAGCAGGAGAAAAAACACTTATATCAGGAAAATAGTCACTCAAGTGCGCTAGCCGCTGTGACATGAACATGGAGTCTACACAGTTGCTTTACAGCTTGTTGAATCACTCCACCCTGTTGGTTTGTTTCATTAGCATACAATTCAGCTACTTATGCTGTTATTTGCATACCACAGAAATTAACATGTTTGCACATGAGTGCACGAGGCACAATGTGCACACAGTAAAAATGACCATGTAGGCCTTATTGTATCCCCCCTGCAGCAGTTTATAGTATACCTGAACAAGGTGGCTGAATATTTGAACTTTACTTATAAAATAGGAAAAGATAGTATTAATAGCTGAGATTTAATTATTTACAAATCTGCCAACAAGTTAAAGGTAAGATTTATAAGAAGAATGTACAAAGTAATGGTTATCTCCACTTTAACGGTATGCATAATTTGAGCCTTAAAAGAAATGCAGTAAAAGGGTAATTTTTAAGCTTGAGTAAATTAACAGAAGATTCATATTTCTTTAATTTGGAAACTATGACAACTAGATTGTATGAAAAAGGATATCCCATCAGAATTGT
Source organism: Protopterus annectens (assembly GCF_019279795.1). Classification (NCBI taxonomy): domain Eukaryota; kingdom Metazoa; phylum Chordata; order Ceratodontiformes; family Protopteridae; genus Protopterus; species Protopterus annectens. The sequence continues at coordinate 95,564,691 of NC_056748.1, forward strand.
TAATAGGATAATGAATGATGTGAAAAGAGTAAGAAATCAATATAATACTGGTTTTAATCAAAAAGTTAAACAAGATAAGGTGAACAAAGACATGAAAAATTATTCTTTAGCTTGTTTATTGGAAAATTCAGCTGATGAAAGTAATATCAGGAAGAAAGTGAAAAATAATTGGAGATTTCTTATGAATTTTTAAAAAAATAAAGGTATTACACGGGAAAGTCCTGTTTTTGTATCCAAAAGGGGCAAAAAAAATTAAAAGAACACTTTAATAAGAGTAGTCTTATGAAAAAGCAGGTTGAAGAACAAAGTAAGGGAATGTTCAAATGCATAAATTGTAATTTTTGTAAATATATTCTAGAGGGAGAAAAAGTATGGGTAGCAGCAAGAAGATATGAAATTAGATTACTTCATAAATACAATTGTAAATCGAAGTTTGTTGCTTATATTGCCCTATGTGTACTTAGTTCTGCATTTTATATAGGTAGAACTGTGAGGGAGTTTCACATGAAAGTTTATTAACATTTAAGAGCTATAGATAAAATGGAGCTAAGTAATGGTTTAGCAAAACATGTTAGGTAGAATCATATAAATGAAGTAAATAAAGTGTGTTTTCAATTTTCAGTTATAGATCAGGTAATTAATTACAATGTAAGACTGGATGCCGAAGATGAGCTAGATTAAAAAGAGTGTTGTTGGCAAGTAAGACTAAATGCTTGCAGTTCTCCTGGACTGAATGACAAAGAGAACTATACAATTATTTTAAATTGGAAAGGATTAACTCACTAATGGCAGACAGTCATGTGATTTTAAGAAATGTATTTAAGTGCCTTTAATTTATTGTAACTTGTTCTGATAAAGTTTTATGTATAGAATGAAAGTGCTTACCAGTTGTTATTTTATTTTAATCTATTAAAATTTGAATTGCATTTGAAGTCATTTTAAACCATTTGTGTATTTAATTATTGAAGTTTTGCAGTTTTACATTGGTCGGAAGTTCACTGGTGGCTTCTGAATAGCTAAGTTCCCAAAGCAGGACAGGCTTCTTGGTGGAAAGGATCACTTTCTACTCAGCAAAGCTCCTCGTGGTCCTGCAGAGTGGTGCTAGCAGCAGTGAGACTGAAAGAGTGACTATTTTCCTGATATAAGTGTTTTTTCTCCTGCTATTACCTGGGCGACTAGCCGATCTTACTAAATAGCAAGTATTTCTGCTTTTGCTACTGTTTAGAACTGTTTTTTAAATCGTTTTTGTACCTGCACTTCTAGAGTTAACCTGCTTGTTGATTTCACCTGTTTGTGGCTACACACTCAAGTGCGCTAGCCTGTGACATATATTTATTGCACTCGCTTACTGTTTTACCTGTTAAAAAGCAAAAAAAAAGCAAAAAAACCCCCAAAAAATTATCCTTGCTTCCCACCTTTCCTGAACTAGAATAGTCCGATTACAGGCTTTGCTGTACTCCGGACTTCTTGGATAGTTCCTGTGTTGACCAATTCCTTTCCTGGATAAAGGGAGGCTTCTTTGTTCCCCAGTGGCAGTGGGGAGCCTAGAGCAGCCTATCTATCCCTGAGGGAGTGTTCCCAGCACAATAATCTAGTAGCCTATTGGCTGTTTTGGGCCAATTTCTAGCTCTTCAAAGTCTCCCTGTATAAAAGCCGCTTTAGCGCGGCTTTGCGCTTGTTTCTACTCAGCAAAGCTCCTCGTGGTCCTGCAGAGTGGTGCTAGCAGCAGTGAGATTGAAAGAGTGACTATTTTCCTGATATAAGTGTTTTTTCTCCTGCTATTACCTGGATGACTAGCCGATCTTACTAAATAGCAAGTATTTCTGCTTTTGCTACTGTTTAGAACTGTTTTTTAAATCGTTTTTGTACCTACACTTCTAAAGTTAACCTGCTTGTTGATTTCACCTGTTTGTGGCTACACACTCAAGTGCGCTAGCCTGTGACATATATTTATTGCACTCGCTTACTGTTTTACCTGTTAAAAAGCAAAAAAAAAGAAAAAAAAACAAAAAAAATTATCTTTGCTTCCTGCCTTTCCTGAACTAGAATAGTCCGATTACAGGCTTTGCTGTACTCTGGACTTCTTGGATAGTTCCTGTGTTGACCAGTTCCTTTCCTAGATAAAGGGAGGCTTCTTTGTTCCCCAGTGGCAATGGAGAGCATAGAGCAGCCTATCTATCCCTGAGGGAGTGTTCCCAGCACAAGAATCTGGTAGCCTATTAGCTGTTTTGGGCCAATTTCTAGCTCTTCAAAGTCCCCCCGTATAAAAGCTGTTTTAGCGCAGCTTTGCGTGATTTTACGCATAGCACAGCATCGGGGAGCGCTGCTTAACTGGGTCTAAACCTTTATTGGCTCCACAAAGTCTGCTCTTTACTTTTTCCCTTAGAACTGATCTAGCTCTTATAATAAACATCCTATTCCTACTCTAAAGCCTGGAACTTGCTCACTAAAGCAATTATATCAGTCAGCATTAAAAAATTAAAAGCACTACACCCTCACAAACTCCCCTTGAGTACCCTGTTTCCCATTGGCCCTTTTGTTCAATTATAAAGGAATTCCCAATACTATTCTAGCATGTCCAAAGGTCAGTTATCAATCTCCTCTCTGGTCCAGCTGGTGAATCTGGGAATCTTGACGCAATGTTACAACTGCCTCATGTATACAGACAACCCTCTCCTCCTCCCAACAAATTCCAACACATGTGAGAGATGCAACCATATAGCCAAACTGGAGGCTAAGCTCTCTCAACTCAGTACTGGCGTAACGAGTCAGGAGGAGAAGGAAACCACACTCACTACAATTCCAGTCTCACATAGACCTACCACAACTGCAAACCAAACACATAAACACACAAAAACATACTCAGAGGCTCTAAATAAAAATCTACCTAAGCAGCAGAGACCTCCAAAGCAGACACCCAAGCAACCCCTACCCCAAAACAAAACACGTGCAACACATAGCTCACAAAGCCAGTGGGCTGAACAGTCAAAGCCCTTAAGGCTAAACAACACACCTGAAACACTTGTAATAGGTGACTCTATCATCAGGCACACTGACGTCCTGCTCACCAGGCTGAACAAGGAGAAGGTCACGGTGAGCTGCCTGTTGGGCGCTAGGATCCGCCACATAACACAGGCACTCAGGTCACTCCAAGGCAAGTACAAATATGACTCAGTCATTGTCCATGCTGGTGTGAATGACCTGAAATGAACCTCCCTGGACTACATGAAAAGAGACATAGAGGAGCTCTCTGAGCATGTAGCCCAGGCCGGTATGACCCTGATCTTGAGTAGCATCTTACCCTCACCAAGAATGATGCCACAATACGAAGACAAGATGATCACTTTTAACAATTGGCTTAAGTACTGGTGTCATTCAAAGGGGATCCAGTGCCTGTCAGCCTGGGATGACATGCTCGACAAGCCATGATGCTTCGCAAGGGACGGCTTGCACCTGTCACCCCTGGGTTTTTGGATATTGGCAAAGGCTCTTGCCACCCCCATAGTGCCTTTTTTAGGCAAGGCTCAAAAGACAAACCCAACTCCATAGGTATCACAAGGGATAAGAAACTAAGAGTAATGCTACTCAACGCCAGAAGTCTAAACCTCAAGATGCATGCACTTGAAACTCTCCTTAGCATGGAGAACATCGATATCTGTGCAGTAACAGAAACCTGGTTCAAGGCTCCCGAGAGCACCCCAGCACTACCAGGCTATACCTCATACCATGTTTTTCAGCCCGAAAACTTGGACTGAACCTCAAAAGGAGGGGGAGTATCAATATTCATCAAAGTTACCCACACCTCCAGGTTGATGGCACAGCACGAAGCATCAGAGACTATCCATGTGCAACTAACAGTGGGTAAAACTGCCTTCCAGTTTATAGCCTGCTACAGACCACCCTCCCAAACCCAGGAACCCCACCTGGCCTTCCTGAGAACACTGGAAAATATGAAGGTCTCTCCAAACACCATTATACTGGGTGACTTCAACTACCCAAACATAGACTGGGAGCATTACTCTAGCTCCAACACCCTAGCCCAAAGGTTCCTAGAATTTATGAACTCAAATGCTATGGAACAACTTGTTACCACTCCCACAAGAGGGGAAAACATACTGGACCTGATCATCACCAACATGGGGACTCTATGCTCCAGACCAGAAGTGTATCCCTCACTGGTAAGATCAGACCATAAACTAATCTCACTGGATATTCACATCCCGTCCCCAGCCCCTGCCCAAAAAACCACAGTGAAAAACTTCTCTAAAGCAAATTTCACACTCCTGAAAACTGAGGTGGAATCCTTCAAAGCCCCCGGGCCTGTGGAAAATATGGCCCAGACCACAGAATCCTTTATAAACGCATTCTATGAACACCTTCAGGAATGCATGGATCATGCAATCCCAAATAAAATGAAGACCTAATCCTCCAAAGGCAGGCATCCTGTCTGGTGGACCCCAGCCATAAACAAACTATACAATAGAAGGAGGAAGCTACTACATGATAGAGCAAAATCCCAAAAAGGGAAGGCATCTCTGATCAGTATTAGCAAAAAACTATGGGCACTCATAAAATCGTCTAAGGCCAGCTTCGAGAGAAAAATTGCACAGGACACTAAGGATAATCACAAGGCTTTCTTTAGTTATGTTAGGAACCTGGATGGGAATACCCAGATATGCTCAGAATTAGTCCAGAATGACAAAAAATTCACTGAACCCACAGACATTGCCAACATCCTAGCTGACAGGTTCAGCGCAAACTTCTCCCCCCCTTCCCCACCAAAAGGGCAAATATCTATCCCAGCAGACTGCTGCCCCCCCTGACATCTCAGATGCCCAGGTAAGAGCTGCCCTCTCCAAAGTAAAAAACACAGCATCAATGGGACCAGACGGTGTCTTGGGCTGCATCCTACATGAACTCCAAGAAGAAATAAACCCAAACATAAAACTACTGTTCAATCTCAGCCTCACTACAGGATATGTACCCAAAGAGTGGCGTACAGCAACAGTGGTCCCTCTCCACAAAGGTGGTGCCTCAACGAATCCTGGAAACTATCGCCCCATAAGCCTGACTAGCTTGGTCTGCAAAGCTATGGAAAGGATTATCATGGACCTCATAAATAAAGATACTGGGGACCTACAGACACTAGATCCTACCCAGTTTGGCTTTGTTAAGGGCAGATCCTGCCTCTTAAACCTGGTCGATTTCTTTGAAACAGTCACCAAGGCCATTGACGAGGGGAAGGTGGTCCACACAGCCTACCTGGACCTCGCAAAAGCCTTCGATACAATACCCCACTCGGGGATTATAGATAAGCTCACCAGCTTAAATATAAACCTCTATGTCACTAGATGGGTTTCAAACTGGCTCAAAGACAGAACCCACATGGTTAGAATTGCTGGAGCCATGTCAGACTCCAAACCAGTTACAAGTGGCATCCCACAAGGTTCAGTCCTGGGACCTCTCTTCTTCGGTATATATTTCTCGGAGGTACAGGCCAACATGGAAGGACTGTGGCTGACCAAGTTCGCAGATCACTGCAAACTGGGCGCTATAATCGACTCTCCAGCCGACACAAGCATCCTACAAAAAGGCCTCATAGAAGCAGACAACTGGTGCCAGAGCCATGGCCTCAAGCTAAACGCCAAAAAGTGTATAGTCATCCCCTTTGGCAAAAACAAAGTGCCCACAAATTACCACATAGGTGGTAATCCATTAAGTACAGAAGAAGTAATTAGGGACCTGGGGACCCAAGTTGATAGCAATCTCTCATTTGGCAATCACGTGGCCAAAGTGGTTAGAAAAACATTTTATATAGCCCACCTAATCATGATGGGATTCACATCTAGAACAGGGGAGGTCATCGTGCCGCTTTACTCATCCCTCATCAGGCCCATAATTGAGTACAATGCCCCTTTTGGGATGTACCTTAGCAGACACCTGCAGCAACTGGAAAGACCCCAAAAGTACCTCACCGAGAGGATCAAAGGTCTCAAACAGATGCCATATGCTGCCTGGTTAAAGAAACTCCAGCTATACTCAGTGGCATACCGCCTGCTCAGAGGCGATCTGTGCCTGACATATAAAGCCATGTCGAACATGCTGCACCTCAGAAAATCCAAATACCATCGAGCTACGTGCTTGAGAGACTTGAACCTCAGCACTGAAATAAATAGGACATGCTGGAGGGACAGATTCATAACCCAGAGGCTCCCTTCACTTTGGAATAAAATCCCAGTCCAGATTAGGCAGAGTCCCTCATTGACTCTCTTAAAGAGGAATCTTGATGAGTGGATGGGAGATCGTAGGCTTACACCGGGTATCACTTCTGTGGCACTGTTAGACAATGGCATAGTATACTAACCTTGAAAAAGGGCATAGCAAAATTCATTTAAAATGGGTGGCGAAAGCCAAACACACTCTGGCTAGGCTTATAAATGCCCTGGGGCAGATAGCCTAGTATGAACCTATGAACCTATGAACTATCTGGACAACAAATATTTGCAATAAATCCACAGTATGAAGGGCGCATTGTACTGACCGATTCCATGTCCTTTATCAACCAGAAAAATGGCTCCCTTCAAATCCATCAAGGGAGAAAATCTGATGCCAGGCATTACTTTTGCAACATGGAAATCCATAATTCTGAGAAGTGCTTTGACAACTGAGCCATCTTGAAAATTATAGGTAGGGAACAGAATAAGTAATTATTCTAATAATCTTTGCACAGATAAATGTAAGCATATCTCTGCATTAACTCTTGCTCTTTCTTCTGTCATATGCAGTTCTAGCATTCAGGTCACTATTTTTATGAAATAACTCGATTTTGCTCATGATAGGATGGTAGTGATAGGGACATATATAAAGTGCCCCCACATATGCACATAGACAGACAGATAGATTGACACACACAGAGACACACAGACAGACAGACAGACACACACATGCACACACACACACACACACACACACACACACACACACACACACACACACACACACACACACACACACACACACACACACACACACACACACACACACACACACACACACACACACACACACATACACACACACACTGATGGATAGCACGCACACACATACACACACACACACTGGTGGATAGCCTGTACCATGAGGGTCATTTGAAGCAGTAGCTCAGCAGACTGGTCTTTTAGGAATTTTGCTACCATGGTAACTTGTTGACTGGTTTACTGGGGGAAAACAAGAGCCAAACTCTGACAGGCAATGCAGTAGGCATAGCAATAAACTCATTACTCTCCAATTTATAGATCAGCTCTTTTTCTATCAGAAACTACAGAAAAAAAAAATCCTCAAATATTAACCAAGTGATGCCTTTATGACATCTGTATTGTTATGCTACAAATAACCTCTGTTAGAGGCTTGGTATTTGTTAAAAAGATTTGTATGATTAAGGGCTGCTTCCTGTATGAATTAATTAGCAGAGTATTTCATTTGAAAAATAAATTCAATCTGCGTTTTTAATAATTGGCAGTTTTTTCTCCTTTGTGAGACACAGACTCCCGATTGTGTTGTATAATTCCGAATGATGTTTTGAGACCAAGAATAGCTTATTCTTGTCTTTAGCTATGGCTGTCCATAATAGTACTAATTGTAAGCATACCTGTCAACTGTCCAGATTTTCACAGAATATCCAGCTTTTTTGTCTTATGTGTTTGGTCTGCTTCTGATAAAATATGTGGTTTTCTGGCAAATCACTTAGGATTAAAATCACTAAATAATGACATACATATCCTTTAGAAAAATGTAAGCTAATAAAAATCCAATAATTCTAGTATGTTTTTAAGTTTAAAAGAGCTTTAAGATCTGTCCCTGTTTTAGAATCTTTGTACCCCATTATTTTAGGCTTTGTCCAAATTTCTTGCATTAAGATGTTAAGAAGTATGCGGGTGGGAAGCAGACAAATCTTCCTGGATGAGGGTAATGCTGGGGTAGAGTTATTTATTTTAAATAGACCAACTTTATTGTAGTTGTGTGAAAAAGACTGATATGCAAGCTCTTAGTGGTTCACTTGTATTACAAACTCAACTGGTACTTCAGTGCTAAGCATTACATTTAGCTTTTGTCATCTTTAAGTAGACAAGTTGTGGTAAAATACTGAAACTTATTGTAGTTGTGCAGTACAATCAAAGTAAAAATGCTTTCCCAAATTTGCTCTATAAATTCATATTCTTTTCAAAGTTGTTGTATCTTTCGTCTTTTCCTGGTTAGGGGTCGCCACAGTGGAACTCCGGTCCGCTAATGATTGGCGGTTTATTTTTATGTGCCAAGTTGCCAGCCCTGATGCACAACCTTCAAAGAATGCCCATTCACGCATGTCTCCATGCAGAAGATGCTCTAACTGAGAATCGAACCGGACAGCGTCTTACTGTGAGGCGACAACGCTACCGCAGCACCACTACCACGGATTATTCTTTTCAAAGTATTTTAAGAATTTATTTGATGTTTTAAGAAACTTCAGTATGAGTGTTAAAAATTCTTCCATTCTGTTTAAGTTAAAGCAGTTCCTGAATGCACATCATTTGTTGATGGAGTCGAGAGCCATATACACTGATCCATCTATCCTCAAACCCCTTTTCCCATTTTTGCACATGGGGCCGGGGTCAAAAGCCATATACGTGTTATAACATTTGGTGATGTGACATTCTGTGGTTTAATAATCAGGAAACAATTGCCATAATGAGTTTTATCCAAATCAGCGAGTTTCATTAAGTGTTGTTTCCATATTACCCCGAACTTGGTGCAGTCCTAGGCAGTATGCTAGCAATCACTGAGGTACTATCTAGCCCTATGATGGGTCTGGTATCAAAAATGAAACTGATTTCCCTGGTGATTAGTAGCAGTTCTGGCTAATCATGAATTATGTGTACTGCAATTTTGTATAATGTATATATATTTAAAGGCTTATTCTCTATCCCCTCCCCTTAGAATAAGTTTAACTTCTAGTTGGTGCACTTGTATGGGGAAATTATCAGTTAAATTAGTTATGTTGTTACATATTTTAGATATTCAGTGGGATTCAATAAACTCTGTGTTGGCTTTGTGCGAAGCCTACATGGAGTTTACATGTGTGCATGGTAATGCATCGTGAGTAGCAGCGCTCATTGCATATTCATGCCGTGCACCACATTTAAACATGAATAAGTGAGGTTTCATGGTTGGCAACAGTGTTGCTGTCCAGAAAACCTTGTAAGCAAACTTGGATATCAATCCTGTTTCAGTGGCTATGATTTTTAATAGTCAAAGATTGAGAAATATGTCCAAAGGTAAACAGAATGCATTGTGGGCAGAAAAGTACATTGCTTACTTTTGTATGATCTTTCATCAAGAATTTATATAACCCAAAAGGACTATAACATCTGCTGAAGATGCCAGTAGCATTAAACTTTTGAAAGACAAAAAATACTGCAAACAGGTCTTAATGCATAAGTGTTTTATGACTGTCAGACTGAGGTTGCATGGAATTCAAGTGGCAGTCTGCTCTGTTGAACATACCCTTGCTCATCAGTTTGCTTTCATACACCATATTCACAGACAACAAGCCACTTGGAAGCAAGTTACACAATGCAGTGGACAAGCATTATGTCCAATTACAAAATGATAAGGCTAATACCCAGGAGCTCTTCTGAAATCTATATTTCTTTTTTTTTTTTCAAAACAGGTTTATTGTTTTAACATATAAGAGAAATATCATAACAATTTTATACAAGTAATTAAAAATAGGTATTATTATAATATTCAACAAAACAACTAAAGTATTTACAAAGACATCCACTACAATCAGATCAATTAATTAAACTAAAATACCATGCTATTGAAATTAAAATTTTTTTAACAAATTTTGTAAATTATCCCATACAATATAATAAGATGTTTTTCTATTTGTTCTTGTCCTAATTGTGTTTATTTCCATATGGCACACTATATTCATAACATTTTTAAATTCATTGAACGAAGGAGGTGTATCTGAAATCCAATTTCTAGTTATTATTTTCCTAGCCACTGCTAGAATAGACCATAACAAGGGAAGCTTAACCTTTTAACACTTTGAGGTACAGGTGTGTTGAATAATATAAGCGATTTAGAAATAATGAAATTATCTGTAAAAAGAGCCTGCAAAAATTCATTAATTGACTTCCAGTATTCTTGCAATTTTATACAGTCATAAAACATATGAGCCCAGTCAGCATTAATTTCTACATTACATCTCTTACATAAATTATCTTTATTATTTATTTTATTCATCATCAAAGGTGTATAAAAAGATCTATGTAAAATTTCCATGTATAAAGTCTCCAGACAATGGAAGACGTAGTTCTATAAGCAGATTCCAATATATATTGTTTATCTTGTTGATTTGGTGGGTCCCCATTAATAGAAGTGAAATAATTCCAGTATGAATCTACACTGTAAAAAGTTTCTTGTCTGATAATTTTATGTATGTATGAAAGTTTACCTTTATCAGAAACTTTATGTTGTAAATTTAATATCAAGTAATCAATCAGTGTTGGAATACATTTTTTAACTGTTATAGACATTAGATCTATTTTATTAATGAGATGTTGTCTAAAGGTCTGAACCTCTAACCAGCAAGTTTCTCTTAGATCAAATTCTTGTTTTAAGAAATCTAGATTTTAACTTTATTATCAGATATCAACTGATACCAGTACTTTAGATCATTATCTATAGCTAAATGAGTTCCTTCAGAAGTAGATGACAAAAGCATACCATGAGTATACATTATAGGGAATACAATAAAATTCCATTCCCTATACTTAGGGTGCATGAATATAAAGTTACGATAACTAATAATAATATTTAATGGGTAACAAACCATATGTTTAGGTGTAATAGGTGAAGTACAAAATTCTTTTAGTAACCATAACATGGAGTTATTTACAATCATATTTTTATGTGTTAAGGAGATTTTCATGAAGTGCATACTAATTAGCTCCCAATAATCTTTCCATTTTGCGACATATGACTGATCTATTAATAAAGTAATAACTTTTACAATAGAAGAGATAGCATATAAATTAAAGTCTGGAAAAGAAATACCCCCTTGAGACCAGCTATTAGTATGTTTCTTTAATGCAATCCTAGGTCTATTAGGTGCCCATAGGAAATTTAACATTAGTGTATTCAGTTTCTTGATAACTATTTTTGTAGGTGGAAGTATTATTGATTGTATTAAGTATAAAATCTTGGGGAATATTATCATTTTAATAATTGTAAGTCTCTCCTCCATAGTAAAAACATATTATTCCAGGTATTAAAAATATTTTGTATATTAAGAAAACAGGTATTATAATTATTATATATAATAGATTTAATATCTTTAGATAGTATTATACCTAAATAAGTTATCTGACCTGAATTGGGTACATATTTAGTAAAATCACTAATGAGAATATTTTTCGTGTATATATAGGTAGTATTTTAGTTTTTTCTTCATTGAATATTAAACCAGAAATACTTTTAAAATTCATCATGTTATCAATTAGAGACTGCATAGAAGAATTAGATCCTGCTGATGTAATTAGAACATCATCTGCAAAAAGTTGAATTTTGGATGTTGTATTTTCATCTATTTCAAAACCCTCTATGTCAGTACTGTTTCTGATCAAATTAGCCCAAGGCTCCATTACTAA
>NC_056748.1:95581386-95648886 GCF_019279795.1 Protopterus annectens
TAAACTGTGCTTTTTTAAGCTCCCTTATTAGTGGCAGAAAAACTTTTCTTTTAGCTATTACCATGGAAGAATAGTCATTGTCAAAACGCACAGTTGTCTTATTAATCTTAACAGAAGCTTTAGCCCAAGCAGATTTAAGAACCATCTCTTTATCAAAGATGATAGAAATCTAACTATAACTGATCTAGGATAGTTTTGTTAGAGTTAGTATTAGCTATAGATCTATGTGCTCTTCGATACCAAAATAGAATGCTTCTGGTAAGTCTAAAGTTTTAGGAGCCATGTTGTTAAAAAGAAGTAACATTGTTACCTTCAATATTTTCTGGCAGTCCAAAAATCCTAATGTTATTGCGCCTAGATCTATTTTCCAGGTCATCCAGCTTTGTTTGTAAATGTGTATTTTGTTTCAGCAGAAACTCAATGTTGATTTCCTCTTCTTGTATTCTATTTTCCATGTCATTCACAGCTTCTTCTATGCCTGTCATCTGGATCTTCTGTTGTTGCAGGTCTATATGTAACAAGTCTATTTGTTTTGTAGTTTTTCTATGAAGGTGTCTATTTTAGTATCCATTTTATCCATCTTAGCAGTAAGTTGCTGGATTATAATTATCAGAGACTGAAGTTCTTTCTTGATGCTGGAGTCTTGAGAATTTGTCTTACTGGAACTCATTTCAGACTGATAAACTGACAGGAAAAATTTCCAAAGTGATTTCTGACAGGAATATTGTTAAGATTTCCCTTCTTTTTTAGAAATAGTTCAAGAACTATATAAAACAAACATATTTAGAAAGAAAATTACTTCAAAAATTAATTTTTTAAATAATTAATTCCTGTCAGTGTAATGAAATTGGTGGAGCTGAAGAAATCTGCTGCTATCCTGTGTTCATCCTTGGCCACACCCCCCTGAAATCTATATTTCTGATGGAGATCGACTGTTCCAGAAGATGATTTTGGCAAAGCCATAAAAATCTATTCCACAATAAGCTCCTTCAGTGTGATATGTGTGTGTGTGTGTGTGTGTGTGTGTGTGTATAACAGTTACTCTATCTTGTGTGTATTCCCACAACACAACTTAATCTATCATTTTACTGATAATATATTTTCACTGTATAATGCATCCTGCTTATATAACAAATGTATGATAGTGGGATAGTTTTCCAGTTCATAATAATAATTACAAATAATCTGTAATTGTATGTAACACAATACCTTGTATCTTTTACTTCCAGAATTTAGAACAAGGAAAAAAGTAATTGTGGGAGGGGATGGTCCCAAGTCAGGGAATGTTTTTAGATATAAATTTTGTTAACTTAGAAAACTGATAAGACAACAAGTTTATAAATGTATATGTATTTTTGAAGTAAAACAATGTAAATGTAACAATCATCAGGATTAACTGAATCTAATTCACTACTTTTCTCAATAAATATACAAAATAAATAAATACAAATCCAATTTTAAGAGAGGCAGAGAAGATTGCTGAGTCCATATTGGAGACAGTTGAGAAGTGTGGGATTCTACAAGCTGTGTTGGCAGCTGTATCCCTGAAGAATATTTCAGCATCTTGAATTTTATATAATATTCTAGTATCTTGGAATAAAGTCTGTAATTTTTGTTTTAAATGTACATGAATTCCATCAGTAATGTCCAGTAAATAAGAGAAGTAATGTCTGGATACCTCTTAATGGTCATTGATTTTGGCTCAAAATTTTGCCCTGCATCTCCGAATCCCTCCTAAAATTGATAATATTGAGAGAAAGGCTGATGGATTACACTCAACAAAATAATGGCAATAATAAGAGTTAATACATTTCTTTTATTTCTGAAAATGCATGCTAACATATTCTGTTACTCTATCAACTTCTCAAGGTATTAGTACTAGTATTTTAAAGTGCCCATAATTATTTCTAGATGTGTTCCTGACTCTGGAGCTGAAAGCCGTGCAACATACCTATTTGGTGCTTCTTTTTTAATGATATCAACAATTGCCTCATCCACAGCCTGTATGAGGGCCACAATGAGGTCCAACAACATTTATAGTCCAGCACTTGGCAACATGTACTTGCTGTTCTCACCCTTTTCATGGACCCAAGGGTAGCTAGTCATTTTCTTTTTGCTTAGATGAGTACAGTTTTTGTTATATGTCAAAGAAATGCCACCCTGCTAATTTTGTGTAGGTTATTGCTTCAGTAACTGATGGATATGGAATAATGATGCTCTTTAACTGTTTGCATGCATGACCTGCCATAACACATGGAAATGGTGTGTGTTTATAATTCATAGCCATCACAAACTTAATAATGAGTTCATAAGTTTTTTTGTAAGTTACAGAGAATTGCAGTCAGTCAGTAATGCATATTGATGTTGTTCTACTACCTAATATAGTAATATATGTAATATTTAAAAACTGTTGCTGGTGATGTACACATAACTTTCATACACACGTATATGCACACACATATACATATATGCACAGGGTCTATATCAGATTATTGAACTTTAAAAAGTTCTTATACCATATGGTCGACACCATATGTCCGAACTCTTAAAAGTTCGAAAATAAAAAAAAAAAAAAAAACTACCTGAAACGTTAAGCAGGGGGCCAAGCCCTCCCCGTGCACCCCCACACCCCCTGGTCTTTAAATATACCAGCTTCGAGATCGCACTACAGTGCAGACAATGGAAAACTTCCATTTCCACACTGTATGGAGATCTCCGTTGAAATGTTTGAACATTTAAACGTTCGATCATATGGTGTCAACCATATGACGTTTAAACATTTAAATTTTCGACAACATAATATTGACCCTATACACACTATATTATATTATATTAATCTGAGATACTGACAAAATAAGATCCTGTGATTAATATACATTTTCTGAAGTAAAAGAAGTATATAACTCTAATTATTGTCATTATATATTGTGTGACTAACCACCTTTTCTCCAAAAGTCATTAGTTTTAAGAGGGAATTGGGATTAAGAAGACAGACCTGGAAAGAGCTAAAATATGAGACTAATTTGCGGACAGTTAGAGGTATGAGTCAGTGCCCAGCATCAGTAGCTACCAGATTTTTTACCAGACCTATTAATGTACATTGGTATTTGCATAACTACAAAAGTAAAAGGTTTCCAAATCAGATTTATTTCATCCATTGATCAGCATGACCCAATACCCACATATTAACAACAACAGCGGTTTGTTATAAAATGATTATCATGACAGAATTTAGTTTCCTATTAAGATTAATAGGCCGCACAGTTCTTTTATATATGATCTTACAGTTGCTGATGTATGTTATTATAATGAATTTATGTAAGGGTGCAGGTAATGTGATGTCAATGTCTGCCTGCCAGAAGTGTGGTAAGGCAGAAAATAGAATTCAAAGTTTTTACTTGTGTATTGCCTACTACTTCCCTTAAGCTTCCATTAAGATTTTTTGCTAATGCTATAACGGGACTTTACCTGATATTTTTGTGTGAATGTATATTGTCAAAGTTAATGTTAAATTGGGGAACATTTTCACAATTATTTGAATGTTGGTATCACACAATTCCATTGGAGTGGGTGGGGTTACAGTATTATACATGCAAATGTTATGTTGATTAGTGTCCAGATTTTTGTCCAGTTGTACCTACTTTTCTTGAACCTTTGTCCAGATTAGAAAGGTATGCCCTCAAGTGGTGAGGGATTGTGCTATACCTTACCAAGGGAGTCATCTAAAACGTAAGTGCTGGCAACCCAGGCAGTTACTGTGACTCACATATCTGGCACACCTCCCAACTGTATCAGATATTCACTAGGGAGGATATCCCACAGGGTCATTTACTGGGGGATGCAGGTTATGCAGTGGAACTGTGGTTGATGATGCCCATTAGAAATGCACACACCCACTGAAGAATGCCATAATGAGGCATGTGCTCAAATCAGAAATATCATAGAGCATGTGTTTGGGCTGCTGAAGTTGCAGTTTCAGTGCCTAGGTACATCTGGGGGAGCCCTACAGTAGAATCCAAATCCTGTACTGAAATATTCACCATATGTGCCATGCTACACACCATCATCCTGAGAAAGCAGCTTCAGCAGAATCAAAAAGGGGAAGGGGCACACATCCCACCACCAATGGCAAAGTCACCCCAGCCACAAGCAAGTGAGGAATACCTGCAGCTGCTGTAGGTGTAGGCAGATGTAAGCAAATGTAAGCATGCTCAATACACCCTTGCATTGGCTAAGAGGCAATGCATAGCACACTCACTCACCACCTAATGGGCTAAAACCTTCCTCCTATGCACATACATATAGTATCACTGATGCCAGGCAACACTCACAGTACCTACCTATGTAAGGCCGTGTACTGCTAGCATCAGAAAGAGTCACCCTGAACTAAAACTGCTTCAACTGCTGGATTTACAAAGAAAATGTTGAACCTGGAGTGTATTGTGTAATATGAGACACCAGGATCAGGTGGAGGATGGACAGCAGACCCTCCATAAGCACTCCTAACAACCTTCCTGTGTGAAACCTTACCCCCACTTTGGCTATGGCCAGAGTCAACAGGCATTGAAGCCACAGTAACCACACTTCCCTTATTATGTGTCTCACCCTCCATCTGCCCAATATCTCAATGTAATGGGCTGTAGTAGGCCTACTGGCTGTGTCCGAGGGAATTACAGGGGATGGCTAAATATCACCTCAGTATCCGATTCCACCTCTGCATCCCCAGACTCTGTCTCTGTTTGGCCACCATCATCATCAGAGTCTGCCAATACTCTGACATCAGGTAGTAAGAGTCCTACACTTCCACTGTCAGGATTACCTGTGATAATAAGCAACAAACACAGGGAAAAAATGAATCACTACACTGCCATAGTCAAATGTATGCTAGCAAAGTAACAGTGGTACCACTACTACAGACAGTACAGCAATACACACAACAGTCCTGATACCCACATCACATATATGGATAAAATTATACATTTTTGAACTGCTCATCAAAACTGACTAAGAAGATACAAAAGTCTACCTGGAAGCTTTTTCTGGGAAATACTTGTTGTCCCTGAAACAGTAGCACCACTGTCAAGGGCATGCTATTTTGTGCTTTCCTAGGAGCTGTCTGGGTCCCTAACAGTGGACAGGAAGTTTTCATTTGCTGTTAGTGGTGGATCTGTTGCAGGATCCTCCTGTACCCATTTGATCATGGGCCACTGCAGCTGCTCTTTTACATGTAGATGAAGTCATGTCAGTGGCCCCAAGGTACACCTGGTCATATGTCCTGCTGTGGCCACCTGCTGCATTCATATCAGCAACTACCTACCAAATTTGCATTCTACCTGACATATCTCCACATCCCTTCTCAAGCAGAAAGACACCATGTCACCTAAAAGCTCCTACAATGACCTGATTCTCATGGTCACTGGGGGGGGGGGGGTTGGAATTGAAATGCCTGGGTGTCATAGTCCTAAGTGACCTAAAACACAACAGAAAGAAAATACACATAAGTATCACATAACTAAAAAAAGTCCTGGTTACAGATAAAACATAAAAGGTAGCATTTCACTATTACCCATTGGAGAAACATAAAACAGTCAAGATATTGAAATATAAAAAAAACAGGAATTCTGTGGTTGTAACATATTACATTCACACATAAAGCAAGGTTGGATGCAAAACAAAAAGAGTAACAATAGCAGTATGTCCTTATTTATTCCAAAACAGAAATTCATCTTTGCTCCCCCACCCCCAAAAGAACAGGCAAATGACACATTTTGCTAACAAACCATCAGTGAAATGATAAAAATGCTATCAAATGAACTGTCCCTGAAATATATCCACAGATTTAACAGAGAACATTCCATTTTAAGCTATTGCTAATCATGTCTACCTGTGGCCAGCACTTACGTAGAGGTGTGTATGGTCCATCTCGGAAGGCTAACACCCATGTGTCATTCAGAATATAGGACATATGCCATTTCATGGAAATAACAATAGAAGAGTGTGCACAGAAAAACAGTTTTAACATTAGCACTTGTGATAACAGTTAATAAGACTGTTCATCTGAGAATGTGAAATGCCCTGACAAACATGCCCATGCTATCAGTACACTTCTGAGTAATACATACAGAAAAAAGTAGCATTTCCTAATGTGTGTGTATGTATGTATATATATATATATATATATATATATATATATATATATATATATACACACACACACACACACACACACACACATATATATATATATATATAAATATATATATATATATATATATATATATATATATATATATATATATAGGTCTACTTTGTTTCACTGAAAGCTCATTTCACTGAATTTGAATTCACCCTGACCAAATTGCTGAAAGCTCACATTACTGAAACTAATTTCACCGAATCTCTTTTCACTGAAGTGAAGTACTGGCACTGTATAGAGTTCTGTAAGGCAAGTAAAAGGTATGTGCCCTTTTCCCCACTGTAGTGTGATCCTGGAATTAGTACATATAGCCCCCCACCTAGTTTAGTTTTATATTATACTTCACTGAAAGCTTCAAAACAATACATTTTAAATCATAGACATGCATACTTACAACACGAATGACTAACTCTTTTCATAAGACAATATATACCAAAACTAAGTAGGCACTATGCCCCCACACCACTCAATGTGGGAGCCTGTGCCTCCCACACACCCCTAACTATATATATAATAACTCCAGGATTGCACTACAGTGGGGAAAAGGGCATATACCTTTTACTTTTCTTACAGTACTCTCACTGAATTCAGTGAAATTAGCTTTCAGTGAAACAAAGTAGACCCATATATATATATATATATATATATATATATATATATATATATATATATATATAAAACATATTTTTCTTAATGACAGTTCAGCATATACAAGATAATATAGCCGAAAAATGCAAGCATACCTTTTCAAAGTCAGTAGTCTTCTGTGCAGATATATCCCAATGTAATAGCTTCTTCTGTGCTCTCCACATAAACAAGTCTTCTCACCTTTAGGTTCTCTAGCTATATGGTTGTGTTTTTATGGTGTAGATTCAGGGTTGTGAGCAGGGTGAAGAAGCAAATCAGGCATGAACTCATTAGAATTGATGACACTCAAATACTTGGCTCCATGTAGTAGATAGAAACATAGTGTAGACACTCCCTCAGTGTTTGTTGCTAATGGATTGCAACTGTGAATGATTACTGGTAGGGAGAAGGAAAACACAACAACATTGCAGACTGTCCGCCTCCATTGGGTGCGTCAGCCAGGTTAGACTTACAAAGTGTAGAAGTAATTTTATGAAGGTTTGAAATATAAGTAAGCAGCACACAATTCACAGTTTCTGTTCAGTAGCATTCAACCTCCACTTCATTTATTGACAACTATATATTATTGGCATTTAGTATTCTCACACAATTTAAGGACAATGATGTAGACTGCCTTAAGATTGCATGTCTCAGATTACTGGTCATATAAGACATGAATGAGCAACAGACACAGAGAGATAAGACAGAGCTACATTTTTGCAAACAGTAGTCATAAATGGTGGTGTGAGCACTCATTGCACTACATCTGAAATTAATACATGTATAAATAACTGTCATATGGCTTGTCCGTACTGTAGATGGTGTTGCATTTGGTTGTATGTGGAATGATTTCAGTTCCGTGCTGCAAAGCTGTTGGTGTGGCAAAGGGGGATAAGACATCCTTACTGTGTATTGAAGGTTCATTGGAGTGACTGTTCAATTCCAGACCTGTGTAAAAATATTTAATGTGTACCAACAAACATGTTGTGTTTATTTTATAGCTTGCTTTTCTTCATTGCAACTACTTTTCCCTTTTATTTTTAATTTGCAGTGTTTCCCTGGTGCACTGCTTAAGGCAAATAAGGGAAATGCAGAAACAATGAATGACAGGTTTAGCTTTGCTTATCTTGTTTGTGAATTGCTTAGGAATGCACAAACCAGGACTACTGGCCTACACAGGAAGCAGAGAGAACAGCTACAAACAGGGTGTCTGTAAAAGTATAAAGGTCAAAAAAGGATAAATTGTTGCACTTTTTGTTCTCCATCATGCAACGCCACTAAGCAATGTTGCACAGAAGTTAGCAAGCTTCCAAAACACATGCAGCCATCAAACACATGCATACAGGATGCAGGCAGTCAATAGTTGAAAACAGATGCATTCAATTAATTCTGTTGGTCACCCTGCAAACACACTAAATGGTGTTGTGTGACATTTAACACATAGAACTTAAGAATGACTAGGAAATTATAGAACTGTCATGTAACTACTCCTGTGGTAGCAGGTGTAAGTGTAGGGCTGTAATACAGATGGTCTGTATTCTAATATGAGTAGTTCAACTTATTTTTAAAGATGTGACAGTTCAGTTTATAGCATTGAACAGAAAAATATACAAGTGTTATTTCAACATTCTTGGGGCAGTATGTGTAAGTCTAGGGCTGCCATACACATGGTCCTGGGTTCTACTACAGGACATGCCAGACATTTTACTGTTGTTTCATTTCTCATTATATTCAATCTCACTTTACTGTTGTTTCATTTCACATTATATTCAGTCTCACTTATAACACTTTAGATAGTTGATCTGATATGAATTATACATACGAGGGATAAGACACCCTTATTGTGTTTTCAGATGTATGACTGAGGGTTTACTGTCTACTGTATAATTTTGCTATCTGGACTTGGATGGCTTCACAATTAAATAAGACACATACACAACTGAGTCTGTATACAAGAAACTTGTCAGGTCACATAAATACATGTTTAACACCTCAACCTTTCACCTGTATTTAGGAATGATTCCTGACTACATATGAGCAGCACTTTTTCTGTGGCAAAGATGGGAAATCATCACTGTAGAAGAACGGGTTTTGTCCCTTATGCCTATATTTGAATCCTACACTTTAAAGATCAGTTTTATTATCAGTGTATAAAGTCAGAAAAAAGTGTCAGGTCATGAATTTTATGTCCCCAGTGCATGTCTACAAACTTAACTCACCTAACAGTTACTTGAAATTTTCAAAATATAATTCTGAGCTACAGCAGCAGACATCCCTCAAACTAAGGTCAAGTGTCAGATTAGCCTTCCAATTTAAAATATTTATTTTCTCATTGCTTGGCACTACTGCTGTCTGCTTGACAGTGCACAAACATGGTTGGCATCGTTGCTTGGGTGTGCACACAACGCGATAACAGGAAATGCTGGGAAATCATTAGTTGTCATTACTCTAGTTATGGTATTAGACATGTCTGGCATTAGAGGGGAAGGTGCCCAATTTAGGGCACAGAGGTGGGGTGTTCAGGAGTCCAGGATATTTACTGGACTCCTGGTAAAGTGCCACAGTCAAAGGCTTCTGCAAGGGGACTATTCTTGCTCCCAGTACAAGTCTGAGGCTTGGAGTAGTTTGGCTCAGGTTGTATCCTGTGCAGCTGATATACCACACACTGGAGAACAGCATAGGCACCATTTCAGTGACCTGCAAAGGTGCTAGAGGGATATGCTCAATCAGTGGTTCACTGAGTTTCAAACTGGTGACATCTCACAGCTGCATAAGTATGCTAATAAAAGAGTATTTTTGATACATAAAACACTAAATGTAGGCATAATGTTCGTCTGTTCTTTTCTGTTTTTTTTCCACAGCTAATGATGAAATAGAGTTTAATTGCCAGGCTCATGCTGATCAACTGGAGAGACTGAGGGAAGCAAGTCATATGTATGCAGCACAATGCATGTTTACATTGCTTCCTCACTTACCCAACTTACCTGTCCCAGAAATACCAACATCTCTTACCCAGTATTCTTCTCTTACTGAATTAAAAAAATGAGCACCTATACCACAAAAATAAATATCATCCCACACATAGCTCTATATTTCAAATATGTGTCTTCTTAACATACTTGATTTGGTCCAATTGGCTATACAACATGATTACATTGCTGTCACCCCTCTTTTTGGCAGTGTCAGTCCAACTTCAGCTAATATTCTGCACATATTTGCAGTTTACACTGTTGAAGAATGGATAGCTGTGGTCCTTTTCTATCTCCCTCCTGCATATTCCTGTATTGCTTTCCCTTTGTTCTTCCCCCTGCTTGTTCCCCATTTTACCACTTTCTTATCTACCCCATCTTAACACCTATAATCTGGTCAAAAATAGAATCACACACAATACACATAAGTACCAAAAAACAATGGATCCCTTCACTTTTGGCATCTATGTTTGTGTGTAATTTGGATCATGCACCAATGCCAAGTGATAGTGAGAGGCTCTATAATGCTCCAGTTACCTATGCCCAATGCCGCTTAACCTTGCTGTGCTAGATGAACACACAGTAAAACATGCTGAATGTACTATAAAAAATAATGTCATTGCATTATTACTGTTTATTTAAAGATATTAGATACCCCTGGATTCAAACACAGTATCATCTGGGCTCAAAATAAAACATGTCAGTGCATTTACACCTGCTGCCACAGAGTCAGCTGAGCCACAGATATCTTTCATATACTCAATACTAACTCTCAGAATTTTATCAGTGACCCCCCCCCACATATGCACACTGCTTAACTATGCGTAAATAGGGAAAATAATGAAAATGTGCATCTCCCATGCACAAACACTTTGGCTGCCATTGTGCAAACCTGCTGCTTGCAGTTGTGCTAGGTAAAGTAAATATTAAGATGTATTAGTGCTGTTTGCTGTCCATTTACTCTTCATACCCTGAAACTATATGTGGAAACATAACAAAATGAAGGCCCTATCTAAGAATATGTCACATGTTTACAATGCAGCCATGTGTTACCTCCCCTCCCATGCACTGCAACCCTGGTCTCTCAGCAGTTGTTCACAAATATATCAAGTACACTACATAAAGTAATAAGAAATGTTGTGTGATATGCAATGCACATCAATCTGGTAACACGCCAAACTAGAACTATCTTCACAGTTGAACATGCCTACGCATCCA
Organism: Protopterus annectens; assembly: GCF_019279795.1. Classification (NCBI taxonomy): domain Eukaryota; kingdom Metazoa; phylum Chordata; order Ceratodontiformes; family Protopteridae; genus Protopterus; species Protopterus annectens. Next base: position 95,592,397 of record NC_056748.1, read on the forward strand.
TTTCTCCTAACATCTTATCTCCAAAATCCACTGCTGATGACATCCCCTATAAGTTGTCCTGCAGCCTTGTAAAAGTAAGGCTTGTGCCGTGGTGCTTGCATAGACTACTGAGCTCTCTACTCTGTGTACTTATGTAGGGGACTTTGTTCTCACTGCAGTCAACTGGTGTGTGTGTGTGTGTGTGTGTGTGTGTGTGTGTGTGTGTGTGTGTGTGTGTGTGTCTATCTAGCCAGAACAGCATAAATGTGTATCCTACAGTTACCACTACAATTCCAGGGATTGACAGTATTTTGACACTTGCACATGCCTACACATCCATTTCATTTCACTGCAGTCAAGTGTGGTGTGTGTATGTGTGTGTGTATCTGCACTTGCTTGACATTAGAGAGAACATTTTACACCAGCATGTGGGACACTGCTGTTAACATATTCTCCTCAGCAGACACTGCTGATGTCATCACCTATGGAGTGTTGTCTGAGACATTGCAAGTCAGACTTGAACTGTGGGACTTGCCTTAAATACAGAGTTTTGTATTCAGTACACTTAGATAGGTAGAGGTTCTGTTATCACTGCAGTCAACTGGGGTGTGAGTGTGTTTGTGTGCATACTTGCTTGACATTAGAGACAGCCTTTTACATTAGCATGTGAGATACTGCTATTAACTTATTCTCCTCAGCAGACACTGCTGATGTCATCAGCTATAGCAGATTTGTGGATGTGCACTATTCCCAGCAGGGCAGGGTCAGAGACTGGCCTGGAGGCCAGGCAGAGGTCACCTCATCATATACGATACAGATTACAGTGGCATGGCTTTCAGTCTATCTACATACGTGATGGCATGGTTTGTAGGCCCTGTTTTCTTGGTGAGAAACCCCTGTGGTCTCCCAGCTGCTGCAGATGTCTGGTAAGGTACATGCAAAAGGAAGCGTTAACCTTTATTTTTGTCCTGATGAGGTTTGAGAACAGTACTATTATATAATCCTCAGATCTGAATATAATGACATGATTTATGATGTGCACAATGTAGCCTTTCCATACCACTGTGGACACATGGTGATTGAAGTTCAGATTGGTGTCTATGTGGGTTCCCAGGTCTTGCACCACTGGGTTTCAGCATAGGGTGCATGTTGTCAGTGCTGTAATTAGCAGGGAATTCCACTTTGCAGAAGGTCAAAATAAAGACACATTTTGTGCTTATTTGAGACATGTGGATTTGTCAGCAATCATTTGTCTGTGTTAGCCCCTCCTATAGTATGTTATCATCATAGGTGGACTCAATGATTTCACCCAATATGCAAGAATCAGCAAACTTGGTAAGCTAAAGGCCATATACTTTAGCTTGAAGTATCAAAAAATAGATTCCAAACACTAAAGGGCCAAGCACAGATTCCCTGGGGTAAGCCAATGGTGACAGCTCTACTGGTACAGGTTGATTTACCAACTTTCACAGTATGTGTTTTGCCAGTTAGTCAATTGGTTACCTATCTAGTGATGTAAGGGTTAATCCCCAGCTGGGAGAGTTTTTCAATGATACCTGAGTGGTGGATTGTGTCAAAACCCTAGGCCAAATCAAGATAGGTAGTATGCACTGTCTTACCTTCATCCAGGCTTATCACACAGAATCAATGGACTGTAACAACATCATAGATTGTCTGTGGTGTGACTCAGCACATACACCTTCCCGACACAGTTGAATACACAATTCAACACACCCTCCACATGGACTGTGTTCCCATAGAAAGGTGTACATTAACATGCATCCATCTGAGTTGGGGGGACAGCACTCGATGCATGCATGTATAGACACATCATGACTCTTCTCATCTGTGAGGTAGACCAACATGTCATCCTGGACCTTTTCTAAATGGACACTAGTAATATCCCAGCTGTGTGCAACAGACCTATGCTGCATCATGTCAGTTACATATGATAGATGTCGTCAAAGAGGTCATCGAGGGCATGAATGATGACAACACTATCATCCTGTTGAACTTCATCAGACCAAGGCATTTGACAAAATACCACAGTGAGGCATAGCTGTCAACCTCTTACAGCAAGAAATCTGAACAAATAATGGGAGGACAAAGGCTCAAAAATAGGGACAATTTTTACATATTGCTGCTACAAACTTAAAAAGTTGACAGAATAACAGGTTTTGCATTAGCATGAATCTTATTTTCTGAAGGGTATGAAGTCTGAATCTCAAATGTCTGTCATTATTTTCTGACTTCAGTTCTCAAATATTTGACAGTGATTTGCCTGAAAACACAAGTTTATGAGTAATAGGCAAAAAATGTGAGAAAAAATGTAGACATTCTGTGAAAATCTGTACAGTTGAGAGGTGTGCACTGAGGTATTCAATAAACACTGTCAGATGTGGCTATAAATAGCTATATCACCAAGTGGGTAGACCAGTGGATCCCATACATGGCATCTAAATATGTTCAAATGTGTGAAGTGACCTATATCTCAGGTCCAGTGATCAGGACTGTATATCAGGGCTGTCTGCTATGCCCTTTCCTGTCCATTAAGTCACAGACATCACAAATGACATAAAAATCCTGTGTCCATACAGCTGTGTGAAGGACTACAGATTGTAGGCAATCATTGACTCCAACTGTGAGATTAGTATAATACAGACAGTATCAACACACACCAAAGACTGTGGCCACAGCCATTGACAACACAAGATGAAATAAAACATGTGGAGATTTGTTACATCATGAAAACAAATGCACAACCCAAGGACAATATAGACATCACAACCTATAAACAGATCAAGTGGTACATGACCTGTATCTTTGGTTAGATGTTATGTGGAATGTCTATCAGCATGTGGCCACAGTGGTAACTAATGCTTTGTATGTCACATGACTACTGAGTATATGAAGGACATCCACATCAAAGGCCATAATACCTCCATAGTTCACAGCCTTCATCACTCAATAACTGAGTACAGTAACTGAAGTGTACCTCCTTTGCAACAATGAGCTGTCACACATTTTATTGGCAGTACCTAGGTATCCTTTTTGTTCCATAAATATTACTATCTGATGGTGCAGAACCCCCATCAAAGTGTTATAGCAAATACAGTGTCAGGGTAGTATGCAGATGCACAAAGTACATACACAGCTGTTTAACAACATTGATGGCATGGGTTACATTCATTATAGTGTGGATTGTGTCATATATATTTTAAATAACCAAGACCACATCATTGTGACTTCAAAACACTGAAACTTCAATTACCCGACTTTCATTTTGCCGACCATGTAAGGCATTGACTGTAGTCATAGCACAGCTCTAAACTTATCCCGTATAAATAGTAAGCTGTATCTTTAAAAATTTGTACATGATACCTAAGACAATACAGCAGCTGCCTTCCAAGTAGCTCCTGGGATAGCCTGACATCATATCAAAAAGGAAGGAAAACATTAATAATATTTGGTAACATCTGTCACCCATAAACAAATATAAACAGCAGAAACTATTAATGTTCAATTCACACACCCATCAACCAAAACCCAAACAATATCCCACTGAATATTCATGACAGTAAATATAGCACCGACATGAATATTCAGTAGGAAATCTTAAATACAAAACAACCACTTACTTTCAAATAAAATGTTGAGGCCAGGGGGCTACACCCCCCATACCCCTCAACCCCCCCCTGCAAATTAAATGTACCAACTCTGAGATCATACTACAGTGTGGAAAAGAGTGGATTTCCTCTTCCACTCAGCTTGAGATTCAGCATTTCAAATGTTCAGTCATTTGAATGTCAGCATATTGAAGTTTCAGTGATATGAAACTTTCCTCTTTTGGTCTCAGTTACTTGAAATTTGGTCTACTGACATTTCGGTAATGTCAAGTAGACCCATATATACATATGCCATGCGCACCAGTCAACTAGCCTCTATTGATCATAATGTCGCATACAGGTATAGCAGTGTCCCTCCTAACACGTCCAGCAGATATTACAGTGTCAGGATGGTGTACTTGATTACCCACATAGATTGCTGGCATGTCATAATAGTTGTACATGTGTGTTTGTGCAGAATCATTTCTGATCACTCAGAATCAAATATGTTATGTCAGAGACATGGGATTACTGGTGGTATTATTCTGATATTGTCCCTAATTGTGTGTGCTCCTTTTACTGTGTCCCACTTGTTGGAGACCTCTGCTGAGATTACACTCATATTCAGACAAATCAGTTTGTACAACTTCACAATATGCACCCCAACCCAATTGTATATAATAGCCCTGATAGACAGGGATCCTTATCTCACAAAGACATCTTCTCAATTGTTATGTCACCTTGTGTGACAGTTACATGATACACATTTTCACTGTGCAGTCCATACTGTACCATACTGATATGTGATCAGTGCTCCTGTTACAACTATCTTCCATTGATATGCCCTTATCTACTGTACATTAGGATGTTTTACACATCCTCTTTCCCTGTGTTCATTCCTACAGTTCATCTCTGTGTCCCTATTCAATAGACAGACTCCCCCCCCCGACTGTTAATTTTACATAGCAGTCCATGTGTCCTTACAGATCATTTACAAAACTTGTTTACAGAATGCCTGGAATGGGATTTCACAATACTGTGCACTATATACAATGTCCTGTAGCATGTTTGGACAATATACATAACTATATGTTAAGCGTAATCATTGTGGCATTTTGCTCAATCCCGCTAACCTACTTTGCTCTGAAGTAACCAGGTTTCCTATCCATGTTGTTTTACACAGTTTCCTACAAAACTGTGCTTGTTTACTTTTAAACGTGGTGCGTGGCATGAATTTGTAATTAGCGCTGCTGCTTACTGTACCTCATCACTCAAACATGTAAACTCTGTGTAGGCTTTGTGTGAAGCCTACATGGAGTTTATTGAATTCCAGGGAATATTTATCATAACATTTACACCAGAATGTAAAAATATCTTGAATTAAAAAAAATGAATCTTAAAATATTGGAATTTTATTATTTGGAATCAAATATTAAGTCAGATTAAAATGTTTAAAATAGACTTTAATGGGTAAATATGATCTGGATGTGGAAGATTGGATTATAGCATAAATTAACAGTTAATTTATAATCTCTAAACCTGATTTAATATCAAGTATAATTAAAAAAGAATATCTAACCATTTTGATTTTCTAAATCTCAAAACAAATTGTGAACTACAGAGATTATATTTGTCTAAAATATATAAAATAATCAAGAGCTATCAATTTCATATTAAAGATAATTGTTGGACTTAACCTCTTCAAATGAGTTGATCACCTTTAACTACAATATATCAAAAAAAATTTAATTTCTTAAAAAAACTACATTGGCTTTATATTACAGATTATTATTTTGGAAAGATGTACGTGAATCATTCATTACTCTACACAGAATTGAAATTATGTACAAAAATGAAGGTATTAGTTGGAGAAATAAGCTCTTAATCAAAGCAGATGAGCCACATATACCTTACGACTATAAAGTTCTACAACCTTTTATCGAAAAAAAATCAAAGTTTCCTGCAAGCGTTGTAATCCAAAACATTTATATTAACTAAACTTTTGTTATTGTTAAATTCTCCAATTTCTGGATGTCTACCCAAGTCTCAGTTCCCACTTCTTTGTAACTTATTAGCAATAGCTAGGAAATGGATACAAAAAGAAGTGGAAAATGAGATTACACCTTCATTTATACATTTTCTAAATACTGTCACTGTTGTGTGGCAAAAAGAAATATCAAGTATTAAGATAAAAAATAAAACAAAAACAAAACAAAATAATAGAATATAATTACTGGTGACAACTGTACAACTAAACTCCCCAATAGTGAAATATTAATTTATGTTTTAAGATCAGTTTGTACTGCTGAGCTATAAAATTAATTTTACTAATATATATATAGCAACAACTAATGTAGGCACTTGTAGAAATAGTTATTTGTTTTATTATGTTAATGTCTTTGTTTTTGGATATAAAATTTCAGTACAAATATTAAAAAAAAGGAATGTGGCATGTATGTACACTGTTAACTTTCAAAATGGGGAATTAAAGTTTAGGGTCAGAAGTGGGAAGGGAGATTAGGTTTAGGGAGCAGAAGGGGACTGTTAAGGTTAAGAGCAGGAGGGAAGTTCAAGGGTTAATGAGTGACCAGGGGCATACCTCTCAACCTGGAAACATTAAAAATCTGGACAAGGCCCTTAAAAAATAGGTACAAATCCGTACGCTGATTAACATCTAATTTGCATACATAATTACATAACCCCGCCCACTCCAATGGAATTGTGGGATACCAACTTTCAAACGTAAACTGAAGAACAGACAACCAAAATATGGCACCAGTGTCCCCCTGCAGCCATTCCAATGTCCCATTACCTGGCTATTTCGCCCCATTTACCATAAACACTAATGTGTGCATACTGCTTTACTTCTACAATCATTATTTGGATTTTATTTTTACATTTTACAGCACAACAATGCACACACACTAATAGACATCTGATAAACAAGGCAATACTGTCTCACAATGAAAATAGACTTGGCATTAAAACTTCTGTGCCCTGGAAACTCACATTCATTGAAACAGCATTGAAACCCACACCACATCTAAAGAAAATGCATCTGGTCAGTGGTGGATAAAGATTACCTTTGGGCTGTTTTCAAATCATTGGCCCCTTGCACACAGAACAAGAAACATACATGTGTTCTTTTCTTTGATACACCTTCCTGACTTTATTACATTATATTCCTTGTATAATACAACACACTTGTTAGAGCGCATTTTAAATTTGTTTGAACATTTTTCCAGTAGGCTGTTCTGTAGGCAATGAAACAAGATGCATGAACCAATAATGACAAAACTACCCAATTCAGAACATTTCCATCATAAAAGTATACTTCCACATCCACACTATAAATAGAATGAAAGTAGTGTAAGCCATAGGCATCTTGCATAACTTCTCGCACTTATTTTCAATGTAATTTTTTGAGGGGGGGGGCAAAAACCAGGGACACATTTTAAACATTGCTTGTATAATTTTGTAAAGTTGCTACAATAAAATGTTGTGCTACCCCCATGCATTTCACTAGCAGTCTTGCCCTGGACCCTATGCACTACAGTCAGAGCAACATACTACTATGCCAAATCAGCAGCTTTCTGAAAGATAGGAAGACTGAAACTTAATGGCTATTATTTAGTGAATTCATTTCTCACCACAGCTCTCAACCTCTTAGCACAAAAACAGGGCAAAGCTCACAAGTGGTGGTGGCTAGGGACTTTAGGCTCGTTTTAGCCTGTACCCAAAGTACAGGGTAGCCACCAGGTATATTAAATGGGGGGCATTTTTACATACACACACACACACACACACACACACACACACACACACACACACACACACACACACACACACACACACACACACACACATATTTAAGCATTTTGAACAAAATCAAAACTGAATTTCCTTTACATTGTATTCAGTTAACCAACATGTATCAACCTCAATCCCGTCATCAGACTGATATAACAAAAGTACATTATTGCTGTCAGAGAAAAAAAAGCTCAGTTCTGGACAGTTAAAAGGTCTGGAATGGGACATAAGTGACAACGGTGGGTGTATACAGTTGTCATTTAGTACCAGCAAGCCTACTGAACAATGACTAAGAAAACATACAAGAAGCAAACAGAAGGGTGAAGAAGCACCAGCCTTGTACCAGTTCCATAACTGGATTCAGTATTTCTGTACATCCCTTAAGCATCAGAGACCAGGGTAGCTGCCCCCCTGGCCTCATGACTACAGCAAGTCTTTTTGTTCTCCTGATTTTTAAGGGATGTTTGGTTGTAAGTTAAGTTGCTAGACTATTTTTATATACTGTGAGTATGTACCATACATATTGTCATTTTAAGACTTCTGCATGGTATTGCCATTTTAAGAGGGCATATTGCACATAATGCATTGCATTTAGAGCCTATGATCAGTGTGCTCAGAATGGCCGAACTGTTGAGTGTTTTTGTTGAGCTGCTATTCTGTACAGAGTAGAAGTTACCTGTCTGATTAAAATGCTGCTGAATCCTGATGTTTCTGACTCTGCCACTGATAATTACTCAGTAATCTTTGGTGTGAATCATTGCAGGATACAACCCATTTCTACCATTAGAAATCTATATTATCTGTTATATTTTCTGCAGGACCAATGAAGTCAATTGATACTTTATTTTAATAGTTCTGTATAGAAGCAATGTTTGTGCCCTAGGGAGTTTTTTAACCTAAGCTACTAAATTTAAGTCATGATTCAAAATTTGAAATGTGAATAATATTCCTATTTTCACTTCATATTTTCATTCTACTTTCTGCCCAGATCCATTGATCATGCCTCAGTAAAATTTTTTACCTAATATCATCAGACTAGTATTTAGCAAGTGTCATGGTAAGGACTTTCTGACAAAGTGGGTAGGGGATGGCTTGAAAATCATGATTCAGCAATTATCTTGTTTTTTTTTTATCCATCCTTCCTCTTATACTCATTTTCCTGTTCAGGATTACAAGAAAACTTCATGGAAGAATTGGACCTTAGCCAAGTAAGCAACCAGTGTAAGACTCACTACCCATCATGAATGGCCTACTAGTCCAACAGAGGACATGTCTGCACACTCAGACATATACCACACACACACACACACACACACACACACACACACACACACACACACACACACACACACACACACACACACACACACACACACACACACACACACACACACACACACACTACCTCTAAATACATCCAGACACAGCAAGCATCTTCTTGTCAATAAAATCCAATAACTCGAGTGAGTGGAGTGTCTTCCAGCAAAGTCCTTTCCAGCTCTATAACTCGAGCGGAGGGTCTTATAATTAAATCCAGCAAAATCCTTTCCAGCTCTGGTGACTTGCCGCTCGCAAAAGCATTTGAACCAGAGCTGGAAATAGCGCAAGCTCAATTCTGACAGGCTGGTGGAGCTGACGTCATCGTGCACATGATTACGTCAGCTCACAAAGCGCAAAAGCTCGAATAAATTGGAAATGAAGTGGTGCCACTCAGGAATTGTGGCACCCCATTATTTGAACCCAAAACCTCAGTAAAAGTGAGTAATTCGGGACAGTTGAGAGGCATGATCAGGGGATTTAGATTTAGGGAGTAGGAGGACACTCTTAAGGTTAGGGAGTAATGGATTTTGAGTGGGAGGGAAGTTTTAAGATTTCAGAATTATTGGGGAATTTATGTTTAAGAAGCAGGAGGAGAGTTTTGGGTTTAGGGTGTGGGTTTTTGGAGGGCCACGTAGTATAGTAGGATAGGGTTCTGGAAGAGTTATGTAAGTTTGGAGGATTGGGGTAGTGAATGTAAGGCAGATATTTCTGCTAGTTAGATGAAGTAAGTAGTTTTTGATAGGTTGGGATATGATGATATGTTTGTCAGTGCTAGTGATTTTTTTTTTGTGTTAATGATATAGATCCACTTTTAAACATACTCCATTAATTTTGCAACTATGTTGAATTCTAGAATGTGGGGTGCATTAATGAACATATTGTTTTTATGTGACTACATGATGTTTAAAGTTTGAAGTATCTGAACAATATAAGTATTTTTGAGTTTATCTAAGTAACATAAGACTGTAATCCCTCTATGCATATTTTTAATGAGTGGGTTAATTCCACTAAGCATATTTTTGGGGTAGACTTGAAGTGGCATTCATACTGATTTGGTGTAATTTTGGCTGGATATTAGAGAATCCCACACTTCTTAGGGCATGCTGTCACCCCTGTCAAGCATCCTAATTATGAAAACTAGAGGTGGAGATCAGAGCAAAGATGTAGGAGAAATTTTGGTGCATTAGAAGAAAAATAAAGTTGTTGGTACTCTCTTGAATATGGGCAGTCTATCCATGGATAAACTGCTAGAAAGGTACTGAATATTTGACCTGCAGTCAGTGCATCTGAAAAGTTATGATATAATTTGGTGGACAGTCTATTGCAACAAAACAAAGTACAGTATTGAAAAAGGACAACAACTTAAATTAAATGACTGTCAGGTCCACATGGGAAGATAAGAGATGGTGATAGTTCAAAGCAGTTTGTAGATGTGGATAAATGAAAGGTCTTTTGCACATGATGTTGATGAAAATCAGCATCATAACAAAACTGTACAGTTGAGGAATATTGCATAGTTATGATTTGTAGGACAGCAGGATCTGCTTCCAGACAGGTATGTTTTGAGGGCATGGTTTTAAAGATGACTAGATTGTTGGCACAAAGAGGGGATCTATATCACATAGTCGAAGTCTTATAACTTCGAACACGTAATCTTCAAACTATTATGTTCGAAGTTACAAACTTTGACTATGGATAAAAAAACAAAACAATGGAAAACAAAATAAACAGTTTTAAGTATGGGGGCGAGCCCCTCTGCACCCCCACACCCCCCGCTACTTAAATATACCAACTCTGAGATCGCACCCCATTGAACAATATGGAAACCTGCACTTATGGAGATTTCCATTCAAATGCTCAAACTTTAACAAATTCAAACTTATGTTCTCGACCATATGAGGTTCGAACTTGTAAAGGTTCGACTACATTACAGGATCCCACAAAGAGGTATCATACATATAGGACATGAGATATTCTATGGTTCTTTTAATATAAAAAGGAATTATTCTTGTTTTTGTTTCTTGATCAATATGAACTTCACAGGAAAGAAAAGACATGTTGGTCTCTGACATTGTCCATTGATGGTAACCAAAATAAACTAGTATAGATTTTTTTCAACATGAAGTTATTAAAGAAATGGACATAGATCAGACTTTGACACTGGAGTTCTCTTTGTTCATTTTGAGGACTATAATGCAGTCCATGGAATGGCATATGTTTAATGACAGAATTGGGAATATATACACTTAACTCCAAGGCCGTGACTTCTGAGGAAATGCTCTACTTTCAGGTACAGTGACCTTGTAATTATATAAGTAGTAATGGTTCAGGGTTGGCTTGTACCTCTGCACAAACTGTAACAAGCTATAGCAGTGGGTTTGTAATTTGTTGTTATCTTGAAATCACAATTATTTTTTGTATATTCTAGGTTTGTAAAATGTGCTGCCACACTTGTGACAGGAATCACGAGACTGGATATATAGACATGGCAGAGCCAAAGCGAAGGTCAGTAGATAAAGCAGCTGGACAAATTCCTGAAAATAAGACATAGTAGGGTAATCAGTCTGAAATCCACAAGCAAGCTGTATTTTGACTGCTTAGTTCATAGCTTACTGAACTCTAGATGATTACTGCAATGAGAGAGTTCCCTTACTTTAAGTGTAGTAACTCTAGAGATGATTGCATTTTGAGAGGAATACTGGGGCAAAGCTCCATGCATTTGGGGTTTGGGGGCTTTGCCACTCGTAAAAGAATGATTTCAAATTTATAGCCATTTTATGATGATTCCTTTGAAACTTCCTACAGATTTTGGTTAACTATTCAAAAACTAGAAAACAAAACATGTTCTTATTATATAATGTGCTTGGGATCTGCTAAACTCTTTCATAAACACAGCTGAATGAAACACAACTGCCTATATACACAACATATTGAAACAGGATATCCAAAACCTGGAAAACAACATAACAATGCAAAGTACTACACGAAAAGTATCTGTCAGGTGGGCAAAAACTGCATCTCCCCTTGTGGGAAGATTAAGCCTCTTACATTTCCTCTGCCACACGAGTGCATTGCCTCACAGTAAGAGTATTTAAATGACTGATGATGGAAAAACATGACTCTCCTTATGAAAATAATATGCATTCAAAAGATATGTTGCTGCATTTTTCTTCATTTGTGAGTGCTAAAGGTTACCAAAGCCCATCTGTATGAATATCTGTGGGCAGCATACTGCAACTGGATATCCAAAAGCTGGACAATAATGTAGGTAACACAATGCATTGTCTGAAAACTATCTGTATTTGGTCAGCTGCAAAAGCCTCCCCTGCTCATGCCTTAGTGGGGATGTGACCTCTCACATTTCCTTTCCTCAAGGATGCATGGCCTCATAGTGAGAATATTTAAATGTTTGTGGGTAAGGGACAACGCAGCCATCCTCATGAAAATTGCATTCATTCAAATGACATGTTGGTGCATTTTTTATTTTTGGTGTATCTTGAGCCTCTGCTTTCTTTGTATAGTCAGTTGTACGTCTCACAGTTGGACTTTATTTATCTTTAATGATCCCAAGTGTTTAATGATGCTTGCAACATAAATCCTAAACCAGACTTAAGAGGCAGCATTTCCCTAGGGCCATGCAAAATCTTGCAGTAGTCTGTTTTGTGACCTATTTTTGAAAATGTCTCATCCCCATCTGGGATTCTGGTTAAAATTTTGAGGACTGCAATTGCACTATTGCAATTCTCTGGTGGAAATGTGATAATAAAAGTGCAAAAAAGGAAAAGAAGCATATGCACACTTACTTGTGTGCATGCACACACACACACACACACACACACACACACACACACACACACACACACACACACACACACACACACACACACACAGTTGTTGACTATTGTGTTATAAACCCTTGTACCAATTTGAAAATTTGCACTGACAAAAAAATTCTTATTGCAATTAGAAGGATTGTTGTTAAAAACTTGCAGTAGCGTATGTGCCAGTACATGGTTTTGCTCTGATGAAAGGATACTTGTTCCCATAATAAGTGTCCAGACTGTTCTTAAAAATATCTAAACTAGTACTTGCTTTAATGTAATTTGGTAGTCTGTTCCATGCATCAGCTACTCTGTCAGAGAGCCAATTAGTACACTTCTCATTCCTATAGAATATTCTACATAGGTTGTCTGATGATTGTCTGGTACTTTTTGATAACCCCAAACATTCCCAGAGGTAGTTGTCTCTAAATGCCCTAAATACTTGAATAAGATCTCTTCTTAGATATCTGTAAGAGACATTGTACAAGTTCAGATATTTTAGTCTTTTATAGTAACTTAAATTTTCATATTCATGGATGTTCTTGGTATATTTCCACTGTACTCTTTCAGGTTTACTCATACTTGTTTTCTTACAGGGTTTCCATATTGTTATTCCATACTCAAGTTTGGGTCTAATGTAACTAACAATGACTTCATCGTTTTTGATTTCCTAGACTTTATAAATCTTTTTTATACAAACTTTAGTTCTATAACTATCATTAACCAATTGGTTGATATGATTAGAAAAACACATAGCTGAGTCTACCCTTTATACCCAGTTCCTTAAATGAGTCTACAGTTTCAGTCACCATGTGCTGTATTAAATATTCACTTTTCAATTTATGTCCCCCAAATCTTATATGCTTAGTTTTTGGTGTATTTATCAGCATATTATTTTCCTGTGTCCAAATGGTCAATTTAGTCAAGTTATTTTGCAGACATGCTTTATCTGTAGCACATGTAATCAGTTTACCCAATTTCAGGTCGTCTGCATATAGACTGTAAAATACCTCAGATGAAAAATATAGGTCTGAAAGATACAATCTAAATAAGTAAGGGTCTAGGGCAGAGCCCTGTGGGACAACCTGACTGTAACCAAGGATTTCACCTGTCCAGTTGTTGTATAATACTTGCTATGTCCTATTTGTAGACCATGCAGCTATCCATACTTATCAAGAGTACATCAATAACTAGTAGTTGTACTAATTTATTGATCAGTGTTTTGTGTATGACCCTGTCAAATGCCGAAGTTAAATCTATATAAATTACATCACAGCACAATTTTTCATTCATGGCTGTTATTATATTGTTATAGAACATCATGTTACAGGTGGAAATAGATCTATTTTCAACATATACATGCTGATGTATAGTTACAAGTCCCAACCTATTTAGTTCTGATAATAACGTATCCAATATTACCTTCTCCATTATTTTTCCACAACATGAAAATAGACTTAAGAGTCTATATTACTCTGGGTTGGTGCTACTCCCCTTTCCCTTAAAGACAGGTTTCATAAGCGCATGTCCCCAATCTTGAGGAATCTCCCATTATTTATACCACCTAGTGAATAATAGATATAATGGTACCATAAGTTCTTGCTGAAGTGTTCTCAGGTCATTGTTACTTATTCCGTCTCCTCCCTGTGCTTTGTTTGGATCCAGTTTGCACAGTTCTTTTTCAATATAATCTAATTTGATTCAGTATCTGGGGTTATCTAGATGTCACTAGGACAACTTATCTGTTTTGTGGAGCCAAACTGCTTTGCAGAAGATTTTGTAAATATCTATAATCTGTTGTGTGTGAGAATACATTTTAGAATCTGCACACAGTTTATCAATGTGTGTGCCTTTACTCCTTCCACATCTTATGTATCTATAAAAAGGTTTCCTATTATGCTCAATATCTTTATTTAAATTGTCTTCAAATTTTTCTTGAGCTTGTCTCACACTATGCTTAATTTGTTTGTCCAGCTTGTTTATTTCAGTTTTCAAAGTTGTAGTTCGACATTTCTTCCATCTCATATATTTTTTGTTACTCACCTTATTTAGATGTCTTGTCTTATGGAAATAAATTCCCCTGATGTTGTATGCCTAGATCCTGATGTTAAACATTTTTTTTTTTAATTTTTTGCAGTCAAACAATTTCTCTTTCAAAACTTTCCACATTCCATCTGTAGTTTTTCCAGTGAACACCTCATTCCAGTTAGTTTTACATAGTGACAGTTTTTCTTCCATATAATCTGTAATTAACCTTCTGTGCATTGGTTTAGATTTCAGTTTGGCAGAATTATCTAGCAACAAATTAACCTTTATAACCCCTCACAAATAGGGTCCTAGGCCTTAAACACATGTCCTACATGAACAGATTAAAAAAACTCCAGCTATTCTCTGTCTCATACCGTCTATTAAGAGGTGATCTCTGCTTGACTTACAAAGCCATGCCTGACCCAGCTCTGTTAGAAATGCTACATCTAAAGAAATCCTAATCCCTCCACGCTACACCCTCTAGAGATCTCAACCTCACTACCACAATCAACAGAACATGCTGGAGGGACAGGTTCATAACCCAGAGACGGCTCATACTCTAGAACAGACTTCCCATACATGTCAAGCAGAGCACCTCACTGGCGCTCTTCAACAGAAATCTTGATGAGTTGATGGGAAATAGAAAGTTCACCCCGGGGATCACTCCAGTGGCTCTACTTGATAGAGGCACTGGGAACTAATGTCAGGTGGCACAATGCCAGGGCACTCCTATGGGCTAGGTTTGTAAAGGCTCCAGGGCCATTAGCCTAGCACACACCTATGAACCATGATCACTGCACATCAATGATGGTAAAACTTGACTTGAAGTAACAGTAATTTCTTTAGGAACACAAACAATGTCTAGTATGTTTCATTCCCTGGCAGTTCTTTTTACAATCTGAAGCAGTTGTTCCTGAATATATGTTGTGAATAATTTCCTTACTATCGTTGAATAAATATTACTCCATTCTGTTTCTGGTAAATTTAAGTCTTCAGCTAATATTACTCTTTCTTCCTGTGTTTCATGTCAGAAATGTATGAATTCCTCTAGGTCATTGGCACTTGACTTTGGTGGTTGTACACTCCAAGAATTGTTATATATATTTTCCGGGATTGTCTTTATTGTCACAGTTACACAGTCTATAGTATTGGTGTTATCATTGAACATGTAATAACCACAGGTCTCATGATTGTCTTTAATCACTATTGTAACACCTCCACCTGATTTTTTGTTAGAATATCTGTTACAGTAAAAACATTTATACCCCGACAGAACTGGTTTCCAGTCATTGTTCTTTAAGCATGTTTCACAAACAATAACAAAATTAATGTTGTGAGAATGAAGCAAATTTTCCAACCAAAAAAAAAAAACTTTATTATTAGTGCTTCTAGTATTAACAACCATCAGAGATGCATCAAATGTTGCTATCTATGAAATGTTAAGTTTTCAACCTCGCAAAAATCCTGCCTAGTGTTCGTCAAATATTGCAAAATAACTTGCTGCAAAAATTCTCTTCCCTGATCTTGAGAAATGCACGCCATCCTTTCTGAACACATGTGCCCAAAACTAGGCTTGAATGCTCTACACATTTCCACCCAAAAAATGTTTTCATTCACAGTGACCTGAGTATTCTTTCCGTAAGTGATTTGTTTAAAATATGTCCTAACACCAGTACAAGCTATACTATATAAGAGGCTGTCAGTTCCCTACTAACAGTCAGAGAATCCTTGCGGTTGACATCATTTGTACCAACATGAATAAAAACGTATCCCTATTTCCTAACTTTAAGGTGTTCCAAGGCTTGTCTCATATCCTTTATTTTTGCTACTGGCAAGTATAACACTACTCAATGTTCAATATCTTCTCTGCAAATATAAGCATCAGTTCCTCTAATAAATGAGTCTCCAATTACAAGGATATCTTTGCTGGCCAGCTCTGAAGAATCTTCAGCTTCTAATACAGTAATATCTGCTCTATCAACTGTTACGAAGGATAGGATCTTCATCACCATTAGTCTTATTAATCCCACTGCTTTCATTTTGTATTAAATTCTCAACCAGCTGATATTGTAAATCTACAGCTTGAGCCATGTGGTCAACATCTGTCTTTTTTTTTTTTTTCTTACAGTAATGTTGTTCAATCCTTCCACGTTCAATTTTGAGTTCTTCCATTTCACCTGCCCCTTGCCTCTTTTTTTCTACATTCTCCATTTTAAAAATGCCTTGTGTGTTACAAAACAAAGCAGTGTCCTTTTTACTACATATTGTCTTTACTTTACAGTCATTAGTCAGTTTCTTTTTCTTCCTTGTTATTTGTTGTGAACTTCTTCCTTTCTTTCTTTTTGTTTCCTTCTAAACAATCCAGATTGTCAGATGGCTGAATATTGGCATCCAGAATTCCAAAGTTGTCAGGGCATCACCTTGTTTCATAGGGGTTGAATATTCTTTACACACAAGAGATGCATCATTTCCTAAATGTGTTCTATTTGTTCTATGCCTAACATTAATTAGTCCATCAGTCCAGTCATTAATATATGAAACAACAGTTCTCCAAGCCGTGCCAATTGCACAAGTGCAATCATCATCAAGTCTAGATTTACTTTTAACAATGATAAGCAAATCATCCACCTTTTGACATGAGGAACACAGATCACCAGTGTTATCAGCTGTTACCTTTAAATATGCATAGTATTTATTACACCGTACAAGATATTTGTGCATTAGCAAATTGTCAATTGCATACTCATTTAAGGAATCCACATTCAGCTTCAGCTGAATAAAATATTATAAAAGAAAAGAATAACCAAAATCAGTAACCACAGAATTCAAAGAGAACTTAAATCAACTTCTATGACAAAAAAAAAATCACACCAGCTTTATACAACTAAATAATAAATTAAGTACAGTAAAGTTGTTCTGACCATACAAGTTCTGCAAGCCAGACAAAAGTTGTAATTCCTTTACATCACACACAAAGTAGCTTCTGCTCACTATTGATTGCAGTCACACTTCTTTTTAACAGTAAAGATCAATAAGTCACAAACCAAGGCAGGATTGTTTAGATATGCCTTTAGTTTTGCATTCCATTCTCCCATCCTTTGCTGAAGGTCTCACTCAGAGTCTGCCTATAATGCCACATCATCTGCATACAACAACTTTGTTGCTCTGTCCCCTCCAAACTGTTTGCTAACGTAATTCATCACCAGTATGAACAGCAGTGGGCTCAGAGCTGAACCTGGATGTACACCCACTTCCACTGGTAATCGCTCTGTGAGACTGAACAATGTTTGTACTTGAGTTATTGCATCTTTGTACATAGCCTGCAGTAATTCTACCAATGTTTCGGGGACTTCGAACCACTGCAGGACTGCCCAAATCAGCTTTCTTGGGACCTTGCCATATGCTTTCTCCAAGTTAGGAATGCCCAGTTAGACTTTTTCCTCATCTCCAGCTTCTTCTCAACTATCTGTCTCACTGCAAACACTGGGTCAGTTGTGCTGCATCCTGATCTGAATTTCATCTGCTCATCTCCCATCATACTTTATAATACACTGTGTATCCATTTATCAATCACCCTCTCCGGAACTTTCATGCAATGTGACAGGGGTTTGTTAGCTCTATACCCATATTTGTGGGTACCCCCTTTGTTCTTATACACTGGTATGAGAATACTTATTTTCCTGTCATTTGGGATACACTTTTTTCTCCACACAGCTATGACTAACCTCAGGATACATTTTTTTCCCTATCTCACCGCAGCATTTTATAATATCCACTGTGACCTAACCTCAACCTGCTGCTTTCCTTGACATCATTTCCAACTATTCTTACTTCTTCTACAGTGAGCTCCTCTTCTTCTCCCATCATAGGATGTGTCTGAGGCAGTACAGCTTCTGTTGGGTTTTCTTCATTCAGAAACTATGGGAAGTACTCCGATCTGCCTTTAATGTCCTGTGGACTGGTGAGCAGGTTGTTGCTGGCATCCTTTATCAAGGGTGTCTAACTATCTTCTTTATCTTTCAGTCTTTGTCTTGCAATCTGATATAGTTTCTTTATGCCACCTACTGTGTCACTTTCCAGAAGCTGGTACCGAGCCTCTGATCCCCTGTTCTTTGCTATTGTAACTCCTTTCTTAGCCTCTTTGTTACCAACAAGTATTCCTTTCCTAGCCGGTTCCATCTTTTCTATCTCCCACTTTTTCCTGCACTCCTTATTTCTTTTGATGATTTCCTGGACTTCTACATTCCACCACCAGCTTTCTTTATGTACTTTATTTCCATACCTGGCTTGGCCACATATCTGTTCTGCACTATCAAACATAAATCCCCTGAATATGGATAAAGTAACCAATGATAAAAGTATAATGTTCCAAAAAAGCCACCAACTTGTTGGAATACACACAGCAAAACAATACTTTAATATAAATAGTAAAAATAAATAAAACATGTGAGCACTTTCACAGAGTCCTCTCTGCTTCCTCAGACATACTACAGTAACTGCTGCTCTTGTTTAAATAACGATACATCTGTGTCAAATCCAATCAGTTGACAGTATCTGTTTGCTTTTCTTCAGGAAGTTGTTCTGGTCGTCCACACTGTGGGGTCTCTGCGTCTTGCCATACTGAGGGCGATTGCGCGACCTCCCTCATATTGGGAAAGGTTTTTCTAACAAAAAAGTCCCATTTGTATTCTCGGAAGGGCATCATTGTTTTTGTAGCTAACACAGGCCAGTGCTGTATTCTTTGGTTTAACAACTGGTATTTCATTGTTTTTGCTGTAACCTTAGAAGTGCTAGCACCAACAAGGGACACAGAGACATAGAGACTTTGTATTAGTATATCACATATGTATATGTTTGTTAAAAATTGTTCCTGGTAATTTTGTGGTTACTTTAAATTATATGCTGTTACTGTTGAATCCTTTTGGGTGATTAAGATGGAACTTCTCATTTGGGGTTTGTACAATACTAAGAATATGTGTAATTACATCTACATATTATAATGGTTTTATACTATATTTTTGGTAAGAATTTGTATCAGCATATCACACACGTATATGATCTGCTATGGTATATTTCACAATGCCTCTACTGTATTATTGATATATAGTGATTCAAATGTTATTGCAACTTCTTGTTTGTTTGAAATGGATTATACCATGTTTCCATTGGTTGGTACTATCTATAAATATTCATGAATCATATGGCATGACAAATGCTTTTCACTGATAGGCTGGTTAGCCGAAACTGGTTTGATTTGATTTTGGTGCATTTTGATGCATTTCATGCATAACAAATAATTATTTTCAGCTGATTTGTGAAGAAGTGCGTATATGCTGCGAATGCTGGCCACTGGTGTTTTACTATGTAATGGTTCGGCCGAGCATGCCGTATCTGCAAGGCATTTGGTTTCTACTCTCAATTAGAGTGTGTCAGTTCCTTTTTGGAGTGTGTATGTGCAATTTGAATGCTGGGCTCAATTGGAGTGTGTCAGTTCCTTCCTTTTTGGAGTGAGTGTGTGTGTAAAAATGCCCCAGTTAGGTAGAACTGGTAGTTAGGGTTACTCTGACTCAAACCCTATACCTTAGGTACAAAGAACAAGAGCCTAAATTCTCTACCCGTACTGCCACTCATAATTCAAGGAGTTTCTCAACTGTCCAACTTTTCACAGAATATTTGGCTCATACTTTTGGTCTGTTCCTCTTAAAATGTGTGGTTTTCCGGCAAATCAGTGAGAACTGAATTCACTAAATATTGATAACCATTTAAGCTTCAGTCTTCCTATCTTTCAGGAAATGCATGGTAACACAAAACATTTTATTCAAGCAACTTGCTAAAATTATACAAGCAATGTTTAAAATGTGCCCCTGGTTTTGAGCCTTTGTCCCCCCCCAATAAATTTTGGCTTTTTCCAGATTTCTTGTGCTGCATAGTTCTTCAGGGGGAGAGAAGTTTAGTGCTGCTTATGCCAAGTCTGTTTGTGTTGTTAGTAGCACAGGCTGTGGGTTCAACTCCCACATTATGTAGATGGATTGCTGATACTGTACTGTGTTGTACTTTTAAAGGGGGTGGATGCTGCAGTCCTGAGAATGTCCTCTTTGGCAGAGATACATAGTAACTATGAACCTGTTATCAGTTTGCCATCCATTCTCTATTGCAATATTACTAGCTTATTATTTTTTAATGCAACATATACAATTTATTCTTCAAGGGCAACAGGCACTTTATTTATATCCGAAACAATGAAATATAAAGTTGTTTGCTAGCAGCAACCTCTTCATTAGTTACAGATCTCTTTAATGTGGAATTCTTTAGATGACTTTTTCATTTTCTTTGAATGTGGGTTTTAGTGCTGTTTCAATGAATGTGAGTTTCAAGGGCAGAAAAGTTTTAATGCTAAGTCTATTTTCATTGTGAGACTGTATTGCTTTGTTTTGCAGATGTCTATTAGTGTTTGTGCTATAAAATGTAAAATAAAACTTTTAAATGAAATCCAAATAATCATTGTAGAAGTAAAACAGTATGCACATTATAGTGTTTATGGTAAATGGGGCAAAATAGCCAAGTAATGGGACTTTGGAATGGCTGCAAGGGGAGGGCTGTGTATGGGGGCCCCATTCCACCATGATTTTGGGGGGGGGGGCGACAAACTGAAAGGCAGCCCCGGGTGGCACAAACTCTAGCTATGCCACTGATCAGTAAGCCATGGAGAATGACTTTTGGAGGTCCAAGGAAACTATAATATTCTTCTGTTAAGATTAAAATATTGCCTACCATTAAATGCTCTGCTTTTACCTCAAAACTCACATACTGCAAGTCAACCTACCAAACTATAATATTCTTTTGCTAAGATTAGAATATTGCCTACCATTAAATGCCCTACTTTTACCAGAAAACTCACATACTGCAAGTCACCAAAAACAAAATCCTAAGGTTCATCATCTTCTCCCTTCCCAGTGAACATTATTGCTACACATTAAGAAAATGGTTACCATTTACTACAGGGTCTGGGGCCATATTTTGTTGTCTGTTCTTAAGTTTGCATTTGAAAGTTGGTATCCCACAATTTCACTGGAGTGGGTGCGTTTACATAATTATGTATACACATTTTATATTAATCAGCATGCATATTTGTACCTATTTTTTCATGGGCCTTTGTCCAGATTTTTGATGGTTCCAGGTTGAGAGGTATGGCCCCAGTGCCCCAGTGCCCTTTCCTTACTAGGAGGATGTCTACTTGAGTTGCATGTTGGCCACTCTTGTATATGATCTTGTGACTATCTGTCTTTCTGGGTCATTAGTTGGCTACTATCAAGCCATTTGCCAGACAGAAGTCTGGAATGGCCTCTCCTTCTTTATTCCTGTTACCCTGCCCATGGGGACCAAGGCAGTCCTCATATCATATTCTGCCTGTCCTGAAATGTGCATTCATGTCATGCATTATCAACACCAATTCATGTTGCCCTGCTTTATCTAGTAGGTCCTACAACTGCTGTCTGAATGCACCCTTCTTTTCACTATTACAGTCCTGCTGTGTGGCACAGGCTGAGGTTATTTATACTGTCCTATCATTAGGCTAGAGTCTGATTGCCATGAGTCTGTCACTAATTCTGATGACATCCCTCACTGCCTTTTGAAGGCTCTCTCTCTCACTGCAATTCCCACACCCTTTCTAGCCTGTCCTTTTCCTAAGTAGAAGATTCTGGATCCCATACCATCTGCTTTGCTGCACTGCCCTTCCATCTTGTCTTTGCTGCATAAGATGTCCACCCTCCTCTGTACCATCTTGTCATCCACTTCCAAGCTCCATCCTGTCAGTGAACCTACATTAATTGTAGCAGTTCTTAGCTCATGTTTGGCAGGTTGATTGGTTTTACATATAGGTTTCACTCAGCAGAGCTATCCCAGGTAACTCAGGCTGGGCAACTGGACATCTGCAAGCTAGTAGCTGATTGACCCAGGGCTGTTGGGCTTCATGGTGGGCACACATTGTCCAAAAGGGGCACATACACCCCTTCCACCATTAGCATGAGTCCCTAGCATAGCTCGGAGTAGCCACTTATCATCGGCAAATATCTAAGCCCATTTGCCAACATTAGTCAACATGACCTAATCACCTAGATACATATTTTACACCACTGAGTGGCTAGTCCTGCCATGGCATACAGTCTGTGATTCATGTTGTCCTATCTTGAGGATAGTGTGCACCACAATAGATGCCCAAAGCGGTTGGTCTACAAGTCTTCCTCTTATAGGGCACCATGTTGAGTCTGTGCTGCAGCCTACAGCTTCATTCATTAGTGAGTTTAAGATGGAAACACTAAACATGTTTCTTGGAGGTGGAAGGAACCCCACAGAGACAAAGTGAGAACATGCAAACTCCCAACAGGCATTGGCCTAAGGTCAAGATCAAACCTTGTACCTTGTGCCTGTGCTAGTTAGACACAAATTAAGTGCAAATTTTTCAAGCATTATCAATGCTTTCTTTAGATACCATGGAGTACCATATAAACACATTCTGGTTTAATTTATTATTAACGTGCCATTTATTCATAATATTTCTAGAGAATAATTCATATTTTCTCTTATGCTGAGCATATCATTTGGCTGAGGAGCTATTCTTGTCCTCTGTGGCAATTGGGCATGTGAAATGATGTTCTACAATGCATCCAGATTGACAATGCCTGACATATTACAGAAATATTATATTTATGCATATGTGCTAAACAAGTATAAATATCTGCAGTTTGGCAGCAGGCAGTCAGCAGGTATCAGTGACAACTTTTACAGCACAAGGTAAGCTTTCATGGGTCTATATTATAACATCGAAGTTCAAAAACTTTGAATGTTATAATATCGAACCCAGTAGAGTGAAATCTTGAAATAGCGAAGCTGCAGAACACTGAATACTTTCCTAGGGAAAGTATTCAGTGGGCCATTTCTGCAGCTTCGCTATTTCCTCAACTGTGGAGAGAAGGTTACAGACCGGGTTAAGGTAAGTATGTGAATGAAGGTGAGTGTGCGATTGGGCATGGGTTAGCTGAGTTAGGGTTAGGGCGTGGGTCAGGTAAATGTGTGATTGTGTGGATGTGAAGGTTAGGGTGGGGTAGTTGAGTTAGGGTTAGGGAGCGGGTAAGGTGATTGTGCGATAGTTAGGGACCTTAGAGTTAGGGTTGGGTTAAGGTAAGTGAGTAGCTAGTGGTGTATGTCTGGTTTAGTGAAGGGTTTCGTGAAGTGTATGTGTGTGGATTATTTATTTTGGTGTGCTTGAGTTGTGTGTATGTTTGTCAGAATAGCAAATTTTTCCATGGGAAAAATTTCATATTCTAACTGTTCAGTTTTCTGGTGTTTTGACTGAGTGGGTTCGATGTTATAACATTCAAAGTTTTTAGACTTCGATGTTATAATATAGACCCAGCTTTCATATGATATTATGAAGTACTGTTTATACCATCATGAGTCAAGTTATTAACAGAAGTATTAATATGGCACATATTAATACTTTGACATAAAAGTCACACTTTCTTATTTACTGACCAATATATTTGGGTCAGTCAGCAGACATTCCTGACCTGTGTGCTAAGCTGTCCTGTAAAATGCGGTTCCACCATGCTACCATGCCAACACTGTCTGAGATATTTGTATGTCAGGCTAGCACCATTATCCCTCATGGATAGGGGTGATGTAAATAAATGTTTTGGATTATTTGTGCTTAAAATAAAAGGGCTAAAACTTCATGGGAATATATAGCTAGGCTTCAAAAGATCCTTATGATCTAATAGCATAGTGCGTTCTTATCTATGAAACTATATGCAAGTATACATACATATATTTATTACTAAACAAGCATACTTATCTGTAGATTGGTAGTAGGCAGATACCAGGTAGTGTAGCGGTGACAATTCTTCCAGCAGTATGTAAGCTTTCATTTGATACCATGAAGTACCTTTTAAACTCCTTCTAGGTCAGACTGCTAAAAGAAGTATTAATATGTGGCATAGTCATAATTGTCAAACAAAATAAAGAAAATGACACTTTGTCAATTAATAACCACACACACACACACACACACACACACACACACACACACACACACACACACACATATACACAAAAGCACATTGATGCCTAAAATCTACCAAAGGCACACATATTTTTGTAGGTAGGTCAATCTACCTTGGCGATACTCTCAGTGTGATTATAGCAATTCACCTAAAAATCATGTAACAGAAACCAGCTTAACACAACCGTAGTAAAGAACATACACTCTTCTACAAACATGCACTTTATTTTACCTAATATAAAATGTTAAACTTTCCCTAAGCTGAGGATCCATGAGAAATAAATCAATGAGCAATATGATAAGACTTGAAGTGTACCCATATAAAAGCAATACAAAGCCAAGAATGACATTGAAGGAATACCATGGTGAAAACTTTGGCCCTGAGGGGGAATTAACTCCACTACAGCCCCATTTCTGACTTATCAGGAAGATGGCATACAAACTCTGTATGAACAGCATTTCCTATTCTAATTTTATCTAAAATGACTCTTTAATGTTCTTTCATTCATGAGCCAGAATTTCAGTCCCTGTTGGAAAGCAGATATCATATACTTTTTTTGGAAAAGAAGAAGAAACTGTCATCTGTGCTATCTCATATCTTTGCATTGACCCTAATAACATTTTTGGTTTTCAGGTAAATTGCTGAGGATTACAAAATGCCAAACATTTAAGCTGCACACTTCTCTTACTGTTTGGAAAATGCATGATACAAAACTTTTTAAGTGAACTGCAATAATATTTAAAATATTTATTTTTTGACTTTGTCCAGAATTCTTGAGTAAAAAAGACAGCCAGATTCATTAACACCTAAACTAAGTGTACAAGATATGTATTCAGAATCATCCCTACTGCATTTTTCTACATTCTAGTCACTCAGAAATATTTCATTGTGTACATGTAGTCTACACTTTGTGGTTGGTAATTTTTGATTAAGCTTCAAAAGTCCAAAAATTCTCTAGTACTTCTTCAAGGAGTTTCTCAACTGTCCAACTTTTCACAGAATATTTGGCTCATACTTTTGGTCTGTTCCTCTTAAAATGTGTGGTTTTCCGGCAAATCAGTGAGAACTGAATTCACTAAATATTGATAACCATTTAAGCTTCAGTCTTCCTATCTTTCAGGAAATGCATGGTAACACAAAACATTTTATTCAAGCAACTTGCTAAGATTATACAAGCAATGTTTAAAATGTGCCCCTGGTTTTGAGCCTTTGTCCCCCCCCAATAAATTTTGGCTTTTTCCAGATTTCTTGTGCTGCATAGTTCTTCAGGGGGAGAGAAGTTTAGTGCTGCTTATGCCAAGTCTGTTTGTGTTGTTAGTAGCACAGGCTGTGGGTTCAACTCCCACATTATGTAGATGGATTGCTGATACTGTACTGTGTTGTACTTTTAAAGGGGGTGGATGCTGCAGTCCTGAGAATGTCCTCTTTGGCAGAGATACATAGTAACTATGAACCTGTTATCAGTTTGCCATCCATTCTCTATTGCAATATTACTAGCTTATTATTTTTTAATGCAACATATACAATTTATTCTTCAAGGGCAACAGGCACTTTATTTATATCCGAAACAATGAAATATAAAGTTGTTTGCTAGCAGCAACCTCTTCATTAGTTACAGATCTCTTTAATGTGGAATTCTTTAGATGACTTTTTCATTTTCTTTGAATGTGGGTTTTAGTGCTGTTTCAATGAATGTGAGTTTCAAGGGCAGAAAAGTTTTAATGCTAAGTCTATTTTCGTTGTGAGACTGTATTGCTTTGTTTTGCAGATGTCTATTAGTGTTTGTGCTATAAAATGTAAAATAAAACTTTTAAATGAAATCCAAATAATCATTGTAGAAGTAAAACAGTATGCACATTATAGTGTTTATGGTAAATGGGGCAAAATAGCCAAGTAATGGGACTTTGGAATGGCTGCAAGGGGAGGGCTGTGTATGGGGGCCCCATTCCACCATGATTTTGGGGGGGGGGGCGACAAACTGAAAGGCAGCCCCGGGTGGCACAAACTCTAGCTATGCCACTGATCAGTAAGCCATGGAGAATGACTTTTGGAGGTCCAAGGAAACTATAATATTCTTCTGTTAAGATTAAAATATTGCCTACCATTAAATGCTCTGCTTTTACCTCAAAACTCACATACTGCAAGTCAACCTACCAAACTATAATATTCTTTGCTAAGATTAGAATATTGCCTACCATTAAATGCCCTACTTTTACCAGAAAACTCACATACTGCAAGTCACCAAAAACAAAATCCTAAGGTTCATCATCTTCTCCCTTCCCAGTGAACATTATTGCTACACATTAAGAAAATGGTTACCATTTACTACAGGGTCTGGGGCCATATTTTGTTGTC
The DNA here is from genome assembly GCF_019279795.1 of Protopterus annectens. NCBI lineage: Eukaryota > Metazoa > Chordata > Ceratodontiformes > Protopteridae > Protopterus > Protopterus annectens. The sequence goes on from NC_056748.1 coordinate 95,619,376, forward strand.
TGTTCTTAAGTTTGCATTTGAAAGTTGGTATCCCACAATTTCACTGGAGTGGGTGCGTTTACATAATTATGTATACACATTTTATATTAATCAGCATGCATATTTGTACCTATTTTTTCATGGGCCTTTGTCCAGATTTTTGATGGTTCCAGGTTGAGAGGTATGGCCCCAGTGCCCCAGTGCCCTTTCCTTACTAGGAGGATGTCTACTTGAGTTGCATGTTGGCCACTCTTGTATATGATTTTGTGACTATCTGTCTTTCTGGGTCATTAGTTAGCTACTATCAAGCCATTTGCCAGACAGAAGTCTGGAATGGCCTCTCCTTCTTTATTCCTGTTACCCTGCCCATGGGGACCAAGGCAGTCCTCATATCATATTCTGCCTGTCCTGAAATGTGCATTCATGTCATGCATTATCAACACCAATTCATGTTGCCCTGCTTTATCTAGTAGGTCCTACAACTGCTGTCTGAATGCACCCTTCTTTTCACTATTACAGTCCTGCTGTGTGGCACAGGCTGAGGTTATTTATACTGTCCTATCATTAGGCTAGAGTCTGATTGCCATGAGTCTGTCACTAATTCTGATGACATCCCTCACTGCCTTTTGAAGGCTCTCTCTCTCACTGCAATTCCCACACCCTTTCTAGCCTGTCCTTTTCCTAAGTAGAAGATTCTGGATCCCATACCATCTGCTTTGCTGCACTGCCCTTCCATCTTGTCTTTTTGCTGCATAAGATGTCCACCCTCCTCTGTACCATCTTGTCATCCACTTCCAAGCTCCATCCTGTCAGTGAACCTACATTAATTGTAGCAGTTCTTAGCTCATGTTTGGCAGGTTGATTGGTTTTACATATAGGTTTCACTCAGCAGAGCTATCCCAGGTAACTCAGGCTGGGCAACTGGACATCTGCAAGCTAGTAGCTGATTGACCCAGGGCTGTTGGGCTTCATGGTGGGCACACATTGTCCAAAAGGGGCACATACACCCCTTCCACCATTAGCATGAGTCCCTAGCATAGCTCGGAGTAGCCACTTATCATCGGCAAATATCTAAGCCCATTTGCCAACATTAGTCAACATGACCTAATCACCTAGATACATATTTTACACCACTGAGTGGCTAGTCCTGCCATGGCATACAGTCTGTGATTCATGTTGTCCTATCTTGAGGATAGTGTGCACCACAATAGATGCCCAAAGCGGTTGGTCTACAAGTCTTCCTCTTATAGGGCACCATGTTGAGTCTGTGCTGCAGCCTACAGCTTCATTCATTAGTGAGTTTAAGATGGAAACACTAAACATGTTTCTTGGAGGTGGAAGGAACCCCACAGAGACAAAGTGAGAACATGCAAACTCCCAACAGGCATTGGCCTAAGGTCAAGATCAAACCTTGTACCTTGTGCCTGTGCTAGTTAGACACAAATTAAGTGCAAATTTTTCAAGCATTATCAATGCTTTCTTTAGATACCATGGAGTACCATATAAACACATTCTGGTTTAATTTATTATTAACGTGCCATTTATTCATAATATTTCTAGAGAATAATTCATATTTTCTCTTATGCTGAGCATATCATTTGGCTGAGGAGCTATTCTTGTCCTCTGTGGCAATTGGGCATGTGAAATGATGTTCTACAATGCATCCAGATTGACAATGCCTGACATATTACAGAAATATTATATTTATGCATATGTGCTAAACAAGTATAAATATCTGCAGTTTGGCAGCAGGCAGTCAGCAGGTATCAGTGACAACTTTTACAGCACAAGGTAAGCTTTCATGGGTCTATATTATAACATCGAAGTTCAAAAACTTTGAATGTTATAATATCGAACCCAGTAGAGTGAAATCTTGAAATAGCGAAGCTGCAGAACACTGAATACTTTCCTAGGGAAAGTATTCAGTGGGCCATTTCTGCAGCTTCGCTATTTCCTCAACTGTGGAGAGAAGGTTACAGACCGGGTTAAGGTAAGTATGTGAATGAAGGTGAGTGTGCGATTGGGCATGGGTTAGCTGAGTTAGGGTTAGGGCGTGGGTCAGGTAAATGTGTGATTGTGTGGATGTGAAGGTTAGGGTGGGGTAGTTGAGTTAGGGTTAGGGAGCGGGTAAGGTGATTGTGCGATAGTTAGGGACCTTAGAGTTAGGGTTGGGTTAAGGTAAGTGAGTAGCTAGTGGTGTATGTCTGGTTTAGTGAAGGGTTTCGTGAAGTGTATGTGTGTGGATTATTTATTTTGGTGTGCTTGAGTTGTGTGTATGTTTGTCAGAATAGCAAATTTTTTCCATGGGAAAAAATTTGATATTCTAACTGTTCAGTTTTCTGGTGTTTTGACTGAGTGGGTTCGATGTTATAACATTCAAAGTTTTTAGACTTCGATGTTATAATATAGACCCAGCTTTCATATGATATTATGAAGTACTGTTTATACCATCATGAGTCAAGTTATTAACAGAAGTATTAATATGGCACATATTAATACTTTGACATAAAAGTCACACTTTCTTATTTACTGACCAATATATTTGGGTCAGTCAGCAGACATTCCTGACCTGTGTGCTAAGCTGTCCTGTAAAATGCGGTTCCACCATGCTACCATGCCAACACTGTCTGAGATATTTGTATGTCAGGCTAGCACCATTATCCCTCATGGATAGGGGTGATGTAAATAAATGTTTTGGATTATTTGTGCTTAAAATAAAAGGGCTAAAAACTTCATGGGAATATATAGCTAGGCTTCAAAAGATCCTTATGATCTAATAGCATAGTACGTTCTTATCTATGAAACTATATGCAAGTATACATACATATATTTATTACTAAACAAGCATACTTATCTGTAGATTGGTAGTAGGCAGATACCAGGTAGTGTAGCGGTGACAATTCTTCCAGCAGTATGTAAGCTTTCATTTGATACCATGAAGTACCTTTTAAACTCCTTCTAGGTCAGACTGCTAAAAGAAGTATTAATATGTGGCATAGTCATAATTGTCAAACAAAATAAAGAAAATGACACTTTGTCAATTAATAACCACACACACACACACACACACACACACACACACACACACACACACACACACACACACACACACACATATACACAAAAGCACATTGATGCCTAAAATCTACCAAAGGCACACATATTTTGTAGGTAGGTCAATCTACCTTGGCGATACTCTCAGTGTGATTATAGCAATTCACCTAAAAATCATGTAACAGAAACCAGCTTAACACAACCGTAGTAAAGAACATACACTCTTCTACAAACATGCACTTTATTTTACCTAATATAAAATGTTAAACTTTCCCTAAGCTGAGGATCCATGAGAAATAAATCAATGAGCAATATGATAAGACTTGAAGTGTACCCATATAAAAGCAATACAAAGCCAAGAATGACATTGAAGGAATACCATGGTGAAAACTTTGGCCCTGAGGGGGAATTAACTCCACTACAGCCCCATTTCTGACTTATCAGGAAGATGGCATACAAACTCTGTATGAACAGCATTTCCTATTCTAATTTTATCTAAAATGACTCTTTAATGTTCTTTCATTCATGAGCCAGAATTTCAGTCCCTGTTGGAAAGCAGATATCATATACTTTTTGGAAAAGAAGAAGAAACTGTCATCTGTGCTATCTCATATCTTTGCATTGACCCTAATAACATTTTTGGTTTTCAGGTAAATTGCTGAGGATTACAAAATGCCAAACATTTAAGCTGCACACTTCTCTTACTGTTTGGAAAATGCATGATACAAAACTTTTTAAGTGAACTGCAATAATATTTAAAATATTTATTTTTTGACTTTGTCCAGAATTCTTGAGTAAAAAAGACAGCCAGATTCATTAACACCTAAACTAAGTGTACAAGATATGTATTCAGAATCATCCCTACTGCATTTTTCTACATTCTAGTCACTCAGAAATATTTCATTGTGTACATGTAGTCTACACTTTGTGGTTGGTAATATTTATGAATCCCCTCAATATTTAAGGCTGCAAGAATATCAGTAGGAAAACTAAAATTAGGAGTAAGAAGGTGTGAGTTATGCTTGTATTTTCCGTTTACTCAGAATAGTGTGCACTCAGTGTAGGCATTAATGAATCCCAGGGAAGAAAAATGACAAGTTTGAATCTTTTTTTGTTACAGATGTACTTTCCAGGTAGAAAACTAATGGTTGACAAAAAATTACTGCCAGTGGCATAGTCAGCTGCATTGACATCTGAATGGTTGACTGACTGGACTGTGAGCCATTCAGGTATCTGCACAGCTGTGCAAAATATTGACTAATTGGATTATAAACCATTCAGGTATCTGTGCAGATGCTTTGAAAGTACAGTGTTGGAGAGGAAGGCAGGTGCTTCTAATAAAGAGTGAAAAAACAAGAGATAATTCTTATAGTCACTGTTTCTCTTGTGTAACCCAAAAAGGACATACTAGAGTTTCTTTTCATATACTAGGCTGCTTTCATCCTGCTTTTAGATTGCTGCTGGGGATGGGACAACTAAATACTTTCTTAAAAAGGGTATAGAAAAATGGATTTTACTGTATTTTTTCCAGTGACAACTGCTTTTTTTTGTTTTGTTAATATGCAGGTAAAGATGTACAGCCATGAAACTTACCATCCATAATGTGCATCTTGAACTGCTCACTTGCTCACTGGATGGGGATATTTGTATTTAAAGTCATGAGTGTACCTATGAGCTCAGTTACAAGAGTTCAACTTTGTATTATTTGAGTCATGCTGCAGGCATGGAATGGTTAAATGCAGAATAAGTGTGAAAATGTTAACTGATGTTGCTACATCTAGGTCTGACATTCATGTACTAAAGTTAAGCCTTCACATAAGAATGTCCTGCAAGCAAGCAAAAATTATTATCTTCTGAAATAACTTGTGTAATTTTTTTAATGAAAGACAGCATAGCAAAGTACTGCACAGTTAATATTAGTAATATGTCTGTAAGCACTGCTCATGCTATACCACAGGATGTACCTGGAAATGAGCCTATGGAAGGGGGTAAAACTCTATTTTTAACAAGAACCCCAGAATCTGCTTTTTGTCATTGTAGTCTTACCAAGCAAGTTAAATGCACCCTCATAATAGAAGGACAATAATTCAGAGGCTTGTTAGACTCTAGGAACATGATTACACTAGTGAACAGATTATACCTATAAGCCCAAGAGCATAACTTAATACGTGATGTAATAATTGGCAAATTCAAAGGACTGTGGGAAATGTGTGGTGTGAAGAAGGTAATTAACCAGACACAGTGTCAGAAATACATGGACTTAGTAAAGAAAGAAGCATAGAAGGTGAAACTTCCAAAGGAAGCAAATTTGATTCTTGATAGAAGAGTTACATTAACTTGATGCAGATTCTTACCAAAAGAATGCAATAGTTAGAGTAACAAAAGAAGTCAAGAAAAAGATTGAAAGAGATAGGATGATAGTTAAGAACACACTAAAAGAGGTACGACTGGAAAATGAGACATAGATCGATGAATTTCAGGCTAAATTGAAAGGTAAAACAAATTCTACACAGTGTGTGTGTGTGTGTGTGTGTGTGTGTGTGTGTGTGTGTGTGTGTGTGTTTGTAATAGACATATTAAACATTGTGTGTCAATTCTCATGACTATGGTACCCAAAGTGATATAAAAGTGATATAAACATGATGTAAATAGAAGTGTTACTCTAACGCAGTCAGATATATGGCATATTAGTCAGAGAAGGTTCTAGAAGGAATTAGTTAATGAATAACATAAATACACATAGAGGAATGTGCAGTAAAAAAAAAAAAAGAACCACAGAAAACTGTACAGTAAGTACATCTACCTGCACAATTTATGGTAACAAAAAAATCATGTAACTCCAGTGGGAAATAATCCAGAGTCCTTGGAGTATAATGCACATTTTAATGAAAAAATAGTAGAGTTTAGTTGTTTTGTCTTAATCACATTCAGACTTCATCAGAACTAACTTCAAGTGTACTAGTCAGCCACACAAATGAAATCAATTAAGTCACTTGAAGTCAAAGTATAAAAAAATTATATATTTTTAAAGTGATATTACCAGATTTTTAACTTCAATAAAATAATATCAAGAAAGCAAGGAAATATTCAAACTTTAAAAAGTTTAAACTATATAAAAGTACATATCAAAAGTTTATATATAAATATAACCCTGTGTACAAATATAAGTAAAACATAATATACTTAAGTTAGTTTAGCAGCTCATAGTTTCAAACCAGGGCCAATAGAAATACAGTCTTTCAGCCCCTGTTCCAAATTTGCCCAAATAACAGTTGCCAGTACATTTCATGCTATTCAACCCGAGTTACCCATGCCCCTCCCCGGGGATCCAGAGCTACCTCTTCTAACACACAAAAAATACTTTTACACACATTTTATTTTTGTTTAGCCAAAGCATTATTGTCTAAACCTCTTTTTATAGCAGATAGATGTTCATAGATACATTTGTAAGGGTCAGTCAGTCTTTCCAGTGTAAAATGCTGGAGAAGCCCCACAAATAGCAAGGTAAATCACCCCCACTTACTATTACAATTATAATTTTTTTTTGTATGTTAAATGTTTATTTAATGCTACTAAATAGTCTGAATATTTTTTCATTAGAATGTGCATTATGCTTCAAGGATTTTGGATCATTTCTCACTGCCATTACATGGTTTTCCTTGTCATTCGTTGTGCAGGTGGATGTGCAGTTTTCTGTGGTTGTTAATTAGATAATGAATCCAATTATCCAGTAAATTGGTATATAAGAAGGAAGGCTATACCTCTTCCAGTTTAAAGAAGTTCACTCATAGCTCTCAGCCTTTCATCGCCAAAATGAGGAACACTCGCCTTCATAATGTGGAACAAATGGGCAAAATGTGGAACACATACTAATGGCATGCTAACAACTTCAACTAGGAAGGTCATAGGATGGTTAAAATATGCTGGTTTTACTTATAAAGAAGATCCTTTAATGAATTAATATGATTAATTTCAGTGTACCATGGATTTCACTTAAAAAAATTCCTAACACTGAATGTGTGACAGACTTTCATTGTGGAACTTTGAGGAATTTCGAGGAACATTAACTTTTCTTAAGACCCCAAATGAGGTATGCTCCTCGTAATGAGGTACACTTGAGAGGTATGAATTCACCTCTTTTGAAGAGGGATCCAAGGCATGGAACAGTACTTCTGAGTGAAATGCTGCAGGAAGAAGGGACCAACACTTGAAGAAACCTGGATATTTTCCTGCCAGGGTACATTATATATATATACATTGTTATTAATTTATTTGTAAGTGGTACTAGGTCTAGATTTCAGCACATTTAATTTTAATTTTGGCTTGGAATAGACTACTTTTTATTATGAATGAGACTATTTACTTGTCCATATTTCTATATTTTTTATATTTTTTTATTTACTTTTGTCATTGTTATGTATACAGTTATATATATTTTAATGCAATATTTATATTTATATACTAATACATACACTTTTTGTGTTTTTAACATTTTCAGTATGAAAAGGTGTTTCAACAACCTTGAATAATCAGTTCAGTCATTTTTTGCTTAATTGAGTTAATTACGTTAGTTAATTATTTTATCATATGATTTTACAACTTGTATTTATTCAAGCCAAGTGCATCACACTGTTAACTTGATAAGGCTCGGTATTTACCGAGCGAAAGCGCTCATTTTACATTGTTTGTGGTCACCCAATAAAGGATTTACGAAGCTTGCTGGTTTTTGCTTCCTAGCTGTGGATTTATTCTTCCTGGTCCTGTTCTTTTTCTACTTTGGTGATTCCTGCCTGGGTAGTCCTAAAGGGCAAGAGCTATTGGGAATCAATCATGCACTTGACATAACAGACTGAGTCCCTTTTGTATGGGACTATAATAGAAAAGGTACGTTGTGTTATTTCTTTTGTTTTACCTGCTTATTTAAGAAGGGTTTATACTACTATTTAGTTTGTGTTCTAATAAAACTATGATATTTAATGAACAGATGAACTGCACTGAATTTCTATACAATGCCCCCCCCACTCTCTCTCTCTCTCTCTCTCTCTCTCTATATATATATATATATATATATTTTTTTTTTTTTGCATATGTGTGTGTGTGTGTGTGTGTATATATGAGTGACTCGTGAAATATTGAACATTCAGAAGAGTGAATGTTCAAAGAGTGATTAGTTTAGAGAAAACATAAAGTGACTACAAAAAGTAAAATTAAGCTTTTTTGCAGCGGGGCAAGCCCCCATACATACTAACTCTGAGATTACACAACAGCAGGGTAAGGGCAAATTATCTTACCCTGCTGTAGTGTTATCCCATACAAAAGGTTTTCAGCAAAAACCTTAGGATTAAGGTTGGGGGTAGGGTTGTGGTTAGGATTAGGGTAAGTTTAAAGGTTAGCACACATTAACAAGGTGGAGCAGGGTTATGGTTAGGGACAGAGTTAGGATAGGGTAGGGTTAGGGTTAGAGTGAGGGACAGAGTTAAGGCTAGGGATGGGGCAGAGTTATGGTCATGGAGAAGATTAGGATAGGGTTTGGGTTAGGGTTAGGGCTAGGGTTAGTGGTAGTGTGACGGGCAGGGTTAGTATTAGTATTAGGATTAGGGTTGAGGCAGGGTTAGGATTGGGACAAGGTCAGGGTTGGAGCAAAATAAAGAAAAAAGGTTAGGGTTAGGGGCAGGGTTAGGGCTTGGGTTTAGGGAGGCTTAGGGTTAGGGGCAGGGTTAGGGCTAGGGTTGGGGAGGGCTAGGGGCAGGGTTTGGATTAGGGGCAAGGTTAGGACTAGCATTAGTGGCAGGGTTAGGGTTAAGGTAAGGGCAGGGTTAGTGTTAGCATGAGGATTAGGGTTGAGGCAGGGTTAGGGTTGGGACAAGGTTAGGGTTAGGGGCAAGGTTAGGGCTAGGGTTAAGGTAGGGTTAATGTTAACAGTAGGATTAGGGTTGGGGCAGGGTTAGGGTTGGGACAAGTTTAGGGCTAGGGTTGGGTGAGGTTTATGGTTAGGGGCAGGGTTAAGAATATGGTTAGGGTTAGTGGCAGGGTTAGGGCTAGGGTTAAGGACAGCATTAGTGTTAGCATGAGGATTAGGGTTGGGACAAGGTTAGGGGCAGATTTAGGGCTAGGGGTGGGGGAGGGTTGGGGCAGGCTTTGGGTTAGAGGCAGAGATTGGACTAGGGTTAGCGGCAGGGTTAGGGGCGTGGTTTGGGTCAGGTTCAAGGCTAGGGTTAGGGTTATGTTTAGGGCTAGGGTTGGGGGAAGGGATAGTATTAGCACACATTAAAGCAGTGCGGGAGGTGGATGAGTACTTTAGAGTATTCCTCTTACTCCAAGGTGCAGCAACCTTAGTGTGTGTACAATTACCTGGGGTGAAGAGGTCATAACCTCACATGTCAGTGGAACTGGGGCATTAATGGTAGTAGAGCAAATTTTGAAATACACTGTTTTCCTAGTAAATTCCACTTTAGTTTTCATAGTGATGGCAGTCTCATTCTTTATAATAGATTAATATTATTTTTTTCTTCTGGGCTGAGATATACATTAGGTATGCTGATTGGTATTTGTGGGAGAAAGTGTGCTTCTTTTTCCTGTATTAAGTAAAGCTATGTGAAAGACCTGTGGGCAATTAGTTCAACTTTCTAACTGAAGCCCAGAGTGTAATTTTTATTGCAATTTTCATGTATATTCATGATGCTCTTTATTATATGAATATTGTAGTTTTAAAGCTATGGGATATATTACTACTGAACTAATTGGGTGGGGAAGAATTTTACTTCTCATATGATGGGAGAAGGTGACGAATGCAAAAGTATCAAGTGAAATCTAATAAACTGTGCATTGCATGCAGGAACAATTCCTTCATAGTGAGGTGCAGGGACCTCAGAATTGTTAACTTTTTAGGTTTAGGGCATAAAATAGACAGGATGGAGATATGTGTTTATATGGATGTCCTTCCCCACAGCATAACACATTTTTCAGTTTGTACATATGCATTTTTGACTGGCTGTTTCCCTCTGAAATAGCATTTGCATTATTGTCTGTCTAGTTGCTGACTTAAAACTTTTAATACAGTTGTTGGAACTAGTGACTATAAAGGAAACCTCATCTGAATCTGAAGCAGAGATCTGAAAAAAAAGGTTTAGTGCGAAGGTGACTTTCTTAGAACAGTAAAGGCATATATCATTTGGAAAGTGTACCTGAAATTAGAATAAGGCACACCTAGTGTAGGTAATGTCTCAGCATGCATTGATCCTTGGAAATATTTTGGCAAACAGCAAATGGAGAGATAGAATAGGCAAAATATACTAGAGAAAATATGCCGGAATAATGTTCTGAGATGGCCTTCCTCTTTGTACCATCATATTGTCTTATATTTATATTTATTTAGTGCAGCGATACTAGTACAAAAATACTGGTTTCGGCTGCAGGCCCTGTCTAGCCTCTTACAACATGATGCATAATTACTGTTACTGACAAAATCTAAGGAATCTAAACACTGGAAGCAGAAAATGATGTAATATAAGGCAGTTGTATGTGCAATCTGGACTGCCTTTTGATTGCACAAATCAGTCACTGTGTATTATCAATTTTAAAAGAGTTATAAATGATTTAGATTTTTATGGTTAAACCTTGAGTTGTTAATGTGTATAAATGGTTTCTATCTGGTAAAATATTTCTCTGAAATTCTGGCATCATATCATGTTAATCATTTTTTAGCTATTTGTTTTGCAGCAGTGGAAACAAAGATGCATTGATGCATGGTAATAAAAAAAGGAAAATATGTTGGAGAATTTTGCTTTCCGTTACAAAAGCCAATAAGCAGAAGTTCACAGCTGTGAATATTCCCAATAAACTGCATGTAATCTCTTGATTTGTTGACCTACTGGCAGAGAAACACATTTTTGTGGGCTTTATTTATTAATTGTTTATAAGCTATTCCTCCTGGCAGTTCAGTTCTGGAAAACAGCCTGTAACTACAAAATTGGACTCTGCAAAGCAGATTTTTTTGAGGGGGTATTGTCTCTTGTTTTGTTACTGGGCTACAGTTTCCATTTTTTTATCAGAAAAAAATATTTCTTACTTCAAGTGATTCATTACTATATCATGCTGGCATGTTATTAACACCCTTAAGTCACCTATGAAGAAAATATAATGAGGGGCCACAGGAGGACGTATTGATGCATGAGCCATTAAATATACAGCTGGGTATGGGTTACTGTTTAATACTGAGTTCTGTAAATGAATATATGTAACACTTCCATACTCATTTTTGCAATAATTGAATGGTTGTTATTGTGCTTTCAGAAAAAAAAACATTATTACATATTCAAAACACTTTCAATTAAATTATGTCTGTAAAATCCTTGGGAAAGCTGTTATTCTTTTGTTGAATAGCTGACTATAAGTACTTTAGTATCTAGCTACAGTTTGTAGACTCTTCTAGAATAGAATGAAATAGCAGTACTGCAGACTTGACAAGGTTTCAGGGAATTGCTTTTGTTTTGTCTTTACTTACATTTGAGAAGGGGTTATGGGCTATGCTAATACCTCTAAAGAATTACATTTTTTATTGATAATAGGTATATTACGCTTTTCTTTTCTGCTGTTCACTTACAATATGAGAATAAAGACAAAAAACATCAAATTCTAGCAGCTGATGATGAAGTTCATGTATTACGCAGTGTTTGGACCATGGAATCACACCTGCTTCAGGATTTCATGTAGCTGTCCAGGTTCAGTGCAGATACCATCTACTTTCATGTATTTCCATGGAAACCATTTGTTTGGTCTTAACAAGACAGGCACGCTATCGTTTATATGTAGAATTGTACCACTTTCTCCCCCTCCTTCCCATACAAGTGTGATACACAACCTGTTTCTAGTCTTTGTTTCTCTGTCCCACTTTTGAGCAGTGGTTTATGCATATTGCACAAAGAGTCCTCTACTTGGAGTCAAGGTGAAATTCCTTGAGCATCAGATACTGTGAAACATAATGGTGATCACTGTACTCCATAGGAAATCATTGGCGGTGTGATTTTTAAGTGAGCACCAGCAATGTTTCCCTCCTTTTTGGAGATTTCTTCCTTCTTCAAGTTGGTGTGATTGTCGAGCTGGTATAAGTCCAGGGGGTGTGGGATGAGTACTTGATGTTTACCTTTCCAACCTTCTTTGTTTTGAGCACTGGGATGTCTGATGCTTGCAGTGGATCCATGGTGGAACTTTGTACAATGAAATGTACAAAGTGTAAGCAGAAACAAAGCACCCTGAACCACTGCTAGGTAGGCACACAAATTTATTAAGCCGAACAGTTCACTCGAAAAAATAACGCTGAATCAAATCACCATACGTTTTCGTCCACAACTTCATCAGATTACACTGATACATTCAATTAACTGCTTTTATATACTCATCCAACTTTTTAAAAAAACAGCCAGTAAAAACAATCATTGTACATTGAAATGCATTGAGTTACTGCCCTCTACTGACAAGGAGGATTATTACACATTAATGTCACAATTTTGCTGATCTCATTTTTAATACAGGGCAAGTGAGATCATGTCATTTAAACCAGGAATTTGCTGGCCTCCAACACCACTTGCCAGTATAATTCCCTGTATTCAACTAAGGTCTCCCACATACCGCCCCTGGGGTCCTTTGGCACAACCTCTAATATAAAAAACTGAAATTCAGCTTCAGGACAAGTTTTTGTGTGTTTGTACAGAGAATTTGTTTCACATTTTATACGAATATCATAGGTGTGCTCATAAATTCTCTGCTTAACCTTTCTTTCACTCTTGCCAATGTAAAAGCATTACATTTTTACATAACCCAACATAAATAATCCCTTTGTGTTGCAATTCATAAAAGTTTTAAAGTTAAAATTTTGTTATTTCTGGCAGGTAAAGTAATGGTATCCCCAGTAATCAAATAAGAACAATAATTACAAGCACCACATTTAAATACACCAGCTTTTTGTTTGTACCTGCTAACCTTGAATTCCCTTTACTACCTCTTTCAAAAATATCCTTCAGGGTGTTCCCTTTCCTATAAATATGTTTTATTTCACCCTGGAAAATGTGATTTAAGTCAGAAACTTTAGAAAAGTTAATCCACTCTTTGTCAAAAATTTTTTGATCACACCAGCTTGTCCATCATATGTGGTAATGATACCTGATACAATTCATTATTTAACCCATCTACTTTCATGTTTGTGACTTGTTGAGTTGCACCATCTTCAATTTTACCCAATACAGGGCAAACCTTCCCTTCCTCCCATCACTGACTTCTTTGGAAACTCTATCAATGAGCTCTTCCGGTAGCCTCTATTCAGGAACATGTTTCTCAGGTTTTACATTCGTTACCATAACATGCATCATCAGAAGTCATTCTACACAAGCGCACAAATTGCCCTTTTATAACACTCCTTTTCTGGTGTGGGGTGCGAACTTGAGTAGTGCAGATAAGAATTAGAAAAGGTCTCTTTTCTATAAATTCTAGACTCAAAGCCATACTCAGTTTTAGATATGTTAACATCAAGATATTTCAATTCATCAGTAGTGAATTTGTGAGTGAATTTTAAAAATTCTGTGGTACCATTTAGGTATTCCACAAAGCTACCAAATTCATCTTGAGTGCCTGCCCATAAGAAACACAAGTCGTCCAGAAATCTACCATACAACTTCCATAAACTACTATATTCTGAATTCAGTACAAACTTATTCTCCCAGAAGGACATTATAGTGTTAGCATAAGTGGGAGCACAGTGTGCCCCCATCGCCACACCTTTAGTTTGTCGAAAATACTCGCCCTGAAAGAATATGAAATTATTCTTTAGGACAATCTCCATAAATAACAAATCAGTTCTGAACTCATTGTGCCCTAGTAGTTTGGATTCAAGTAGCATTTCTTCGAACCATTCAAGGCCTACATCATGGGGTATACTTGTAAATAAGTCAATCACATCCAAGGTACCAAAACCTTTTGTTTCATTTGCAAGTGATTCATTTAGTTTTCCTAAGAAATGCCAGGAATCTTTTAGAATAACATTGTTGTCACAAACAAGCTTTTTTATCTTCTGGTCAATGTACTTGGCCAAAGGTGCAGTGACCGAACCTTCGGCTGACACTATCACTCTCAAAGGTGGGTCACTTTCATCTTTATGCACCTTTGGTATCCCAAATATGGAGGGTATTCTCGGTTTGTCTACATGCAAATATTTAAAAGTACTCATGTCAATAACTCCATCCATTAATAAGTCATTTAAAATAACATAAATTCGCTTGTAGGCAATATTAATTTCATTCAAGGATATTCTGGTGTATTTGGTATTGTCATTTAATATGTCAAACATTTTGCTCTCATAATTAATGGCATCCATAAGCACAACCCCCGCCTTGTCGGGCTTCATAATTCTTATATTCTTGTTCTCACTTAATGATTTCAAAGTTTTCAACTCTGGGTCTGTTAAATTAGACTGCACTTTGTGACAACTCAGAATTTTCCTAAGCTCATGTTCCAAGCTCAATTCAAAGTTTCTTAGCTGTGGGTGTGTTGGGGGATTAAAGGTGCTCTTACGTCAATTCTACATTGTTCATGTTGACACCATTTCCTTTAAAATATAATTCTAAGTTTTTCTTCCTAATAAATAATTTAATATCAATTAAAAGTTTAAAAATATTTGTTTTCTCTCTAGGTATAAAACCAAAACCTTTTGTCAATAGTTCAAAATGACTACTGTTAATTGCTACATCTGTGTAATTGAAAATATTAAAATCATTATAACTGTATTTAAAACCACAGTTTGTAATTATTCCCAGACTGGTCGTCTCCTTTCCTGAGCTCCCCAGTTTCTGGTTTTGTAGTTTTTTGAATTGTAAGTAACAGGTTCCTGTGCATAAGTCTCTCAGACCGCCTTAAAGGTGGAAATGCAGCATCATAATCATTCTCTAAAGGCAATTCATTGTCAGAAATGTCATTGTTAGCTTCTCTGTAGTGATTAATTTCATAATTTCTAACATTTCTCACCCAATTCTTAGGCTTCGGGTATTGTTTCTTTGTTTTGTATTCATTTAAATCTCTCTCAATCTTGTTTAATTTTCTGTTTTTAACCTCCAAACATTTACTTTCTAAATTATTTAATAGTTTATGATATTTGCTTCTCTCTTCGTCCACTGTAAATAATAAATCGTGAGTAATATCCTTGTTTATACATTCTACAGTTTCTTGCAACTTCTTTATTTCTACCTCATTGTTTTTAATGATAGCCCTCATTATATCAAAACCACAATTATCAAAAGCCTCTATTAGTTCAAAATAAAACTCTGTACCTTCCACAACCTTGTTAGGGTATTTGCATACCCTAAGCCCTTTGGGCACAATTTTGGATGGACAAGCTGGTGTGATCAAAAAAATTTTTGACAAAGAGTGGATTAACTTTTCTAAAGTTTCTGACTTAAATCACATTTTCCAGGGTGAAATAAAACATATTTATAGGAAAGGGAACACCCTGAAGGATATTTTTGAAAGAGGTAGTAAAGGGAATTCAAGGTTAGCAGGTACAAACAAAAAAGCTGGTGTATTTAAATGTGGTGCTTGTAATTATTGTTCTTATTTGATTACTGGGGATACCATTACTTTACCTGCCAGAAATAACAAAATTTTAACTTTAAAAACTTTTGCGAATTGCAACACAAAAGGGATTATTTATGTTGGGTTATGTAAAAAATGTAATGCTTTTTACATTGGCAAGAGTGAAAGAAAGGTTAAGCAGAGAATTTATGAGCACACCTATGATATTCGTATAAAATGTGAAACAAATTCTCTGTACAAACACACAAAAACTTGTCCTGAAGCTGAATTTCAGTTTTTTATATTAGAGGTTGTGCCAAAGGACCCCAGGGGCGGTATGTGGGAGACTTTAGTTGAATACAGGGAATTATACTGGCAAGTGGTGTTGGAGGCCAGTAAATTCCCTGGTTTAAATGACATGATCTCACTTGCCCCTGTATTAAAAATGAGATCAGCAAAATTGTGACATTAATGTGTAACAATCCTCCTTGTCAGTAGAGGGCAGTAACTCAATGCATTTCAATGTACAATGATTGTTTTTACTGGCTGTTTTTTTAAAAAGTTGGATGAGTATATAAAAGCAGTTAATTGAATGTATCAGTGTAATCTGATCAAGTTGTGGACGAAAACGTATGGTGATTTGATTCAGCGTTATTTTTTCGAGTGAACTGTTCGGCTTAATAAATTTGTGTGCCTACCTAGCAGTGGTTCAGGGTGCTTTGTTTCTGCTTACTGGTTTGTTCTGCATCCTCCGTTTTTTGGTTACTAGTAACTTTGGGATGGAATCACCTGCTGGGAGTGTGGCAAGCAATGGAGCAAAGACTAATGAAGTCGGTGAGCTCAGGAAGCTTATCGGACAGCTCACTCAACTTGTGGGGCTTTTGACCCCAGTCAGCCAATCTTTGGCCTCGGTATTGACGACTGTATTGGAACCAGGAAACCAGGAAGTGCATCGGAGTGTTGAGGCGCGAGAGAGACGGGCTGTTGGTGAGGAAAATGATTCCAGAGATGTAGAAAGACGAAATGGAGCAGGATCCAGCAGTCTGATGGTTTCCTCGATTTTGCTTGAAGAAACCGACCACGGACAATCTGAGCAGCCTAACAATGTTAGAAAAATGGGTGAAGGAGTTCGTTTTGGCCCTGGTGGTAGTTTAAACTCTACAGGTACAAAAAGACAATTCAGTGACTTATTTAATGTTGTTTATGATTTTGCTAGCAAAAACAACACTAATGATAAACTACAAGGAACTTTTTCTCAAAAGCTTGATGACCTGGACTATTTTTTATACAAATGCAAAATGTTACAAATGGATAACACTTATTTAAAGTATTGTTTAGAACAGAAAATTGTGCCCAAAGGGCTTAGGGTATGCAAATACCCTAACAAGGTTGTGGAAGGTACAGAGTTTTATTTTGAACTAATAGAGGCTTTTGATAATTGTGGTTTTGATATAATGAGGGCTATCATTAAAACAATGAGGTAGAAATAAAGAAGTTGCAAGAAACTGTAGAATGTATAAACAAGGATATTACTCACGATTTATTATTTACAGTGGACGAAGAGAGAAGCAAATATCATAAACTATTAAATAATTTAGAAAGTAAATGTTTGGAGGTTAAAAACAGAAAATTAAACAAGATTGAGAGAGATTTAAATGAATACAAAACAAAGAAACAATACAAGCCTAAGAATTGGGTGAGAAATGTTAGAAATTATGAAATTAATCACTACAGAGAAGCTAACAATGACATTTCTGACAATGAATTGCCTTTAGAGAATGATTATGATGCTGCATTTCCACCTTTAAGGCGGTCTGAGAGACTTATGCACAGGAACCTGTTACTTACAATTCAAAACTACAAAACCAGAAACTGGGAGCTCAGGAAAGGAGACGACCAGTCTGGGAATAATTACAAACTGTGGTTTTAAATACAGTTATAATGATTTTAATATTTTCAATTACACAGATGTAGCAATTAACAGTAGTCATTTTGAACTATTGACAAAAGGTTTTGGTTTTATACCTAGAGAGAAAACAAATATTTTAAACTTTTAATTGATATTAAATTATTTATTAGGAAGAAAAACTTAGAATTATATTTTAAAGGAAATGGTGTCAACATGAACAATGTAGAATTGCGACGTAAGAGCACCTTTAATCCCCCAACACACCCACAGCTAAGAAACTTTGAATTGAGCTTGGAACATGAGCTTAGGAAAATTCTGAGTTGTCACAAAGTGCAGTCTAATTTAACAGACCCAGAGTTGAAAACTTTGAAATCATTAAGTGAGAACAAGAATATAAGAATTATGAAGCCCGACAAGGGCGGGGGGGGGTTGTGCTTATGGATGCCATTAATTATGAGAGCAAAATGTTTGACATATTAAATGACAATACCAAATACACCAGAATATCCTTGAATGAAATTAATATTGCCTACAAGTTTAATTTATGTTATTTTTAAATGACTTATTAATGGATGGAGTTATTGACATGAGTACTTTTAAATATTTGCATGTAGACAAACCGAGAATACCTCCATATTTGGGTTACCAAAGGTGCATAAAGATGAAAGTGACCCACCTTTGAGAGTGATAGTGTCAGCCTTAAGTTCTGTCAATGCACCTTTGGCCAAGTACATTGACCAGAAGATAAAAAGCTTGTTTGTGACAACAATGTTATTCTAAAAGATTCCTGGCATTTCTTAGGAAAACTAAATGAATCACTTGCAAATGAAACAAAAGGTTTTGGTACCTTGGATGTGATTGACTTATTTACAAGTATACCCCATGATGTAGGCCTTGAATGGTTCGAAGAAATGCTACTTGAATCCAAACTACTAGGGCACAATGAGTTCAGAACTGTTTTGTTATTTATGGAGATTGTCCTAAAGAATAATTTCATATTCTTTCAGGGCGAGTATTTTCGACAAACTAAAGGTGTGGCGATGGGGGCACACTGTGCTCCCACTTATGCTAACACTATAATGTCCTTCTGGGAGAATAAGTTTGTACTGAATTCAGAATATAGTAGTTTATGGAAGTTGTATGGTAGATTTCTGGACGACTTGTGTTTCTTATGTGCAGGCACTCAAGATGAATTTGGTAGCTTTGTGGAATACCTAAATGGTACCACAGAATTTTTAAAATTCACTCACAAATTCACTACTGATGAATTGAAATATCTTGATGTTAACATATCTAAAACTGAGTATGGCTTTGAGTCTAGAATTTATAGAAAAGAGACCTTTTCTAATTCTTATCTGCACTACTCAAGTTCGCACCCCACACCAGAAAAGGAGTGTTATAAAAGGGCAATTTGTGCTTGTGTAGAATGACTTCTGATGATGCATGTTATGGTAACGAATGTAAAACCTGAGAAACATGTTCCTGAATAGAGGCTACCCGAAGAGCTCATTGATAGAGTTTCCAAAGAAGTCAGTGATGGGAGGAAGGGAAGGTTTGCCCCTGTATTGGGTAAAATTGAAGATGGTGCAACTCAACAAGTCACAAACATGAAAGTAGATGGGTTAAATAATGAATTCAGATTCAGGTATCATTACCACATATGATGGACAAGCTGGTGTGATCAAAAATTTTTGACAAAGAGTGGATTAACTTTTCTAAAGTTTCTGACTTAAATCACATTTTCCAGGGTGAAATAAAACATATTTATAGGAAAGGGAACACCCTGAAGGATATTTTTGAAAGAGGTAGTAAAGGAATTCAAGGTTAGCAGGTACAAACAAAAAGCTGGTGTATTTAAATGTGGTGCTTTGTAATTATTGTTCTTATTTGATTACTGGGGATACCATTACTTTTACCTGCCAGAAATAACAAAATTTTAACTTTAAAACTTTTAATTGCAACACAAAAGGGATTATTTATGTTGGGTTATGTAAAAATGTAATGCTTTTACATTGGCAAGAGTGAAAGAAAGGTTAAGCAGAGAATTTATGAGCACACCTATGATATTCGTGATAAAATGTGAAACAAATTCTCTGTACAAACACACAAAAACTTGTCCTGAAGCTGAATTTCAGTTTTATATTAGAGGTTGTGCCAAAGGACCCCAGGGGCGGTATGTGGGAGACCTTAGTTGAATACAGGGAATTATACTGGCAAGTGGTGTTGGAGGCCAGTAAATTCCCTGGTTTAAATGACATGATCTCACTTGCCCCTGTATTAAAAATGAGATCAGCAAAATTGTGACATTAATGTGTAATAATCCTCCTTGTAAGTGAGCACCAGCAATGTTTCCTCCAATGGAGATTTCTTCCTTCTTCAAGTTGGTGTGATTGTCGAGTTGGTATAAGTCCAGGGGGTGTGGGATGAGTACTTGATGTTTACCTTTTCAACCTTCTTTGTTTTGAGCACTGGGATGTCTGATGCTTGCAGTGGATCCATGGTGGAACTTTGTACAATGAAATGTACAAAGTGCACAAATATATCTACTCTTAATGATTTGTTGTATAGTTAAACATAAAGTCAGTTTTTTCTTGTTAGTTTTCTAATATTGCTTGCTTGTTTGTGTTTAGTGTTTAAGGACATTCTCAAAGTCTACAAATTCTACATACACTTGATTCAATCAAATACTCCTGCTAGGTGAAAAATTTTGGAACTGCCTGATGACGTTTACAGATAAATGGGACAATAAAGTGATCTCATTCTCCACACAAAATAAACACTTGTTTAGTAGCATTAGCGACATCATCAACCAAACCCCAGTTCTTTCACAGACATGTTTCCTACACAGCACACATAAAACATCCTCTGTCATCAAAGTAAATTCCATTAACTCCCCCATTTAACATTAGGCATATCACATCAGAAGAGGTAAAGAAATCTTTAAAAAAAGCTTGGCAGTGCTGAGAACCAATACCCCTATCTTCTGTACCCTAAACATCTCATGCTAGCCATATTATTCACCCTCATATATAACTTAACACCATCTTCAGAAAGTGTACTCTGAGCACTGGGATGTCTGATGCTTGCAGTGGATCCATGGATCCATGGTGGAACTTTGTACAATGAAACCATACAGTATGTGTGTGTGTGTGTGTGTGTGTGTGTGTGTGTGTGTGTGTGTGTGTGTGTGTGTGTGTGTGCGTGTGTGCGTGTGTGCGTGTGTATGTGTGTGTGTGTGTGTGCGTGTGTGTGTGTGCTCTCTTCCATTCCATCTTGACAGGCATCCTGCCCATAGGAGATGTATCTCCTGAATCTTTTCCCCTGAGAAAGATGAGCAAGCCAATGAATGCAAATTCCTGTCTCTACTGGACTTATATATATTTAGAACATAATTCCATATATTATGCATTATCTCTGTTTTTTGTGTTACCTCTGCATATAATTATATTGTAATACTGGGTTTATTTGTCAAGGGTTGTAGCTGAAATCAACCACAAGTATCAGCTCAGTTACCTAATTTATTTATTTCCTATGTTAACCAGGTTAGTGGCCTCATTCACATACCATTTTCAGGCATGACCTGGGTCACATAGGTGGTTGCAGCTTTCATATGATCAATTACAATTGTTCGATTAAACAATCGCCTAACTGGACATCACACATTTCGTACTTTTTAAAAAAGAATTATGCATATTTTGCACTTTTCCTTTGTTAATTTTCTAGTTAAAGAATTAATTGTTGTGCTAGCCAAAAGAAAAATCTGTACAAAATGCACAAATATATCTACTCTTAATGATTTGTTGTATAGTTAAACATAAAGTCAGTTTTTTCTTGTTAGTTTTCTAATATTGCTTGCTTGTTTGTGTTTAGTGTTTAAGGACATTCTCAAAGTCTACAAATTCTACATACACTTGATTCAAACAAATAGTCCTGCTAGGTGAAAAATTTTGGAACTGCCTGATGACGTTTACAGATAAATGGGACAATAAAGTGATCTCATTCTCCACACAAAATAAACACTTGTTTAGTAGCATTAGCGACATCATCAACCAAACCCCAGTTCTTTCACAGACATGTTTTCTGCACAGCACACATACATCCTCTGTCATCAAAGTAAATTCCATTAACTCCCCCATTTAACATTAGGCATATCACATCAGAAGAGGTAAAGAAATCTTTAAAAAAAGCTTGGCAGTGCTGAGAACCAATACCCCTATCTTCTGTACCCTAAACATCTCATGCTAGCCATACCATTCACCCTCATATATAACTTAACACCAACTTCTGAAAGTGTACTCTGTTGCTGGAAACATGTCTCCACAGCACATCTCCCAAAGGTAACTTCCAGTAAAACTCTTTAGGATTCAAATCCATTCATATCCTATGCTGACTCAGTGAGATAATTGAAAAGCTAATCTACAAATAACTCATAAAACACATCAAGGGCAATCCGCTGGATTAAAAAAAAAAGATAAGACAGCATGGCTTAAGGCTGGAGTATAGTGCCATGAGTGTTATCTATATAGTGAGAAAACAAATATATGAAGTCATTAGGAAAACACTACAGTAACTGTGTGATAGGTATTAAAAAGTTGTTTGAAATGATCAGTCATAACACCTTCTCAAAAGCCTGACACAATTTGTCCCAGAGAAACAACAGCAATAAAATGGTTCATTGCACATTGAATGAATAGAACTTTTACAGTTAAAGAATTAATTAGCTTTTCAAAAACTTGTACAACACAGCCCCGATAATTACAAGCTTCTGTGCTAAGGCTGTTGACATTTTTGTCTTCATTATCAAATTAGCAACAGATCTCCCCACTATCAAATGCACCTTATATGCAGAGGACATCCTCCTCAGCTTAAATGCTTAATAAGTTTCAAAGTACACAGTAGAATAGACATAGCTAGGGGAATGAAGGGTGCAGTTGATCCAGGCACAAATGTTAGGAGGAGGTCTGATCAGCAGATCTCAATCGGTCTTCAGAGTGTACCAGCATTAAGAAATAAATGCCGCTGCTGTCACATTTGTGCTTAGAATTGAAGCACTGTACTGCTCCATGTTTGACATAAACTGCTAGTTATATTTATAGCAAGTGGTTTTCTGCAGTTTAAAAAAAATGAAAGAGCTTTTTTGGCTCTTCAACTTAAAGATGATGGTGGTTACAAAATGGCACCAGACTAGGGAATGGCACTGGGCACAAAAATAGGTAGCCACTCTTCTGCAGGCCATGGCAATTTAAGCCTACTGGTAGCCACTCTTCTGCAGACCATGACAATTTAAGCCTACAGGTAGCTACTCTTCTGCAGACCATGACAATTTAAGCCTACGGGTAGCCACTCTTCTGCAGACCATGGCAATTTAAGCCTACGGGTAGCCACTCTTCTGCAGACCATGACAAGTTAAGCCTACGGGTAGCCACTCTTCTGCAGACCATGGCAATTTAAGCCTACAGGTAGCTACTCTTCTGCAGACCATGACAATTTAAGCCTACGGGTAGCCACTCTTCTGCAAACCATGACAATTTAAGCCTACGATGGAACTGGCTAACAAGCCATAAACTCATAATCAGCAACACTAAGTCATCCTCAGTGATTTTTGGTACACATAGCAAAACTCCATCACAATCAGAACTTGCAAATAAGAAAAAAAAAAACAGGATAATCGATGCTATATCATCAGTTGTGCAGCAAAGATACCTTGGAATTAATCATCTACTGTTCTGCAGTCCCCATACAGGGTACGTGCTAAACAAAACTCTACAACAATTAAAATATGTATACAAACTCACCTGCCTATTGACATTTGACACCAGAAAGGCTATAGGAATAAATATACTAATTCCCAGACAAGAATACTGGCTTTCTGTTATAGCTTTATATTTCTTGGATAATACAGAAACACTACAAAATGCCACAAGCAACATTATTTCATTTCCTTAGTTGATACACAGGAAAGCATTGCACATCTCGGCAACCTAAAATAAATTTTCTAATATTTAAGCTACTAAATTCTGGTCACTGATCTTTTCTGTCAGAGTGATGCATACAAAACCCTTAAATCATCCAACGCAGACACACCCTCTTTATTGAATCCGCATTCAATAAAGTACTAGGTGAAAAAATCCTTTAGCAAAAACTGGCCCCACAGAATGGAATACTCACCTTCAAAACATGAGAAGCATTAGACAGTATCAGCATCCAACTAAAAATTACTGTACCACTTGAGAGAAGAATATAAATGTGCCTTTTTAAGACAATGAGTGAGAATATGAAACAGCTGCAAATATAATACTGAGAGATAAAAGACATACCTGCATGTAAAATTCCATTCCATTACAGTACTCTAACTACATTGCTATACAAGTTTCACTATATTTTCGTTAATATGTGTCAGTGCTACATATGTAAATAATTGTAAAGTGTAACAACTAACAACTATGTATGCAACACTCCTTTTAACTGTACAGCATCTTCTAACTGTATCCTTATTGTATCAGTAGCAATCACACAAAACATCTTTCAGCTATAGAACCTTTCTCAACTGTGTCCTTAAGGTATATGTAACAATGTTGCCTAATGCTCAATACTTCTTTTTACTGTATTCTTAAGGTATTTGTAACTGTGTGTGAAGATAAATGCTCAACATATATAAAACAATGATGTATAACATACTGGCATATAAATGTAAATTGTCTCTTCCAGTTGACGTAAGTCATGGTGAAAAGGAATACATGAAGCAACCCACCTGCCCAGTTAGCAAAGCTAAAATGAATAAAATCTCCAAGTTCACACTTGAGGGGTAGAGGGAGACAGGGACTATGGTGAGAAAGATTTGGGTTTGGAGAAGGACAGGGAGCGCAGTAGCTCAGAGTAGTTTTAGAGGCCCAAGACTGCAGATAAGTGGAGAAGGGGCGATTGACAAAATACGTATATCACATGAAGTTTTGAATTTGATGGATTCCAAAAATGCTGAACAGAGAACTGACATGCAAGGAACAATGCAGCATTCAGATGAAAACTATTATAAAGTAGGTTGGCACAATGGTTAAAATCTTTACCTCACAGACACAAGGTACAAGGATTGATTGTGACCACTGACCATTTGATGCTAAGCTAGTAACAGTGTGCAGACTGATAGCCTCATACCTACCTATGATCAGACATAAGTGGTTTTAGTCAGATGCATGAAAGGGAATATGGAAGGACAAATGGTGTTGTCATGGGATAAATTAGGATGAAACAGTAACTTATCTAACATCCTTAAAATAAGAAAATTCAAAGAAACTGCAAGGCTTCCTCTAAGGAGTACTAAGTCATTGACCAATGCAATAGCTAAACATCTTGCAACATGTTTTCAGTATATATCTAAAAATCAGGTCTACCTTAGCTGAAAGTGGACAACAACAACACCACTGCATGAGCATTCAGATTGAGCTATGACTCAGAGAACTGCTGGCTGGAGAGCCTGATATTAGCAGTAAGGTATCCTACAGAAATTATATTGAGGGATAGGGTAGCAAGCTGTTCAGATGAAGTGGTTGGAAGTAAAAGAGCCAGCATGAACTGACATCAAAATAAATCATGCCAAAAATCTGCTTCAGAGTTATAATTGATTGATCAAGGTAATGGATGGAGGAGAGACACTGCACACTGTTAGGCATGAAGTTCTTAGACTTTAGAAAGACAGCTGAATCAATATTTCTAGGATGGTGAAGTAGCTGGGAAAATACTTAGCGGGAAGAAAGCAAAAAATGATGGTACAGAGAGTGCTACTGGATGGGAAGATGGTGATAAATTTGGTAATGCAATGGCTGGAGCAGGGTCAACTTTTACTCAATGTGTTTATGTCAGACATTTTAAGATATAGTGTGAACATGATAATTTGCCATGCTTTTGACAAAATAATTGTCAAAAATTGTCAAAAAAAGTCTTTATTCTCTTCTCCAAACCCATACTAACACTCACCCTACCTGATGGCTCTCCTGCCTTCACTCAGTTGTACAATTAATTGAGCCAGGGGTGAGAGACAGGCTTCCCTGGATATACAAGAGTGCTATGACCTATTCATTCCTGCCTTGGGAGCCCAATCTCTCCACCTGTATGCTGTCTGACAAGAAAATATTCACTGCAGTGCTGCAGTTAATTGTAGGGAATCAGCTGAAAGATGTGTAGCTTTTTTGGGGGCATGACAAGAAAATATTCACTGCAGTGCTGCAGTTAATTGTAGGGAATCAGCTGAAAGATGTGTAGCTTTTGGGGGGGGCATGATAAGAAAATACTTCACTGCAGTTCTGCAGTTAATTGTAGGGAATCAGCGGAAAGATGTGTAGCTTTTGGGGGGGGGCATGACAAGAAAATACTTCACTGCAGTGCTGCAGTTAATTGTAGAGAATCAGCTGAAAGATGTGTAGCTTTTGGGGCATGACAAGAAAATACTTCACTGCAGTGCTGCAGTCAATTGTAGAGAATCAGCTGAAAGATGTGTAGCTTTTTGGGGGGGGGGGCATGACAAGAAAATACTTCACTGCAGTGCTGCAGTTAATTGTAGGGAATCAGCTGAACGATGTGTAGCTTTTGGGGGGGGGGCATGATAAGAAAATACTTCACTGCAGTGCTGCAGTTAATTGTAGGGAATCAACTGAAAGATGTGTAGCTTTTTTTTGGGGGGGGGCATGCCAAGGAAATACTTCACTGCAGTGCTGCAGTTAATTGTAGGGAATCAGCTGAAAGATGTGTAACTTTTGGGGGGGGCATGATAAGAAAATACTTCACTGCAGTGCTGCAGTTAATTGTAGGGAATCAACTGAAAGATGTGTAGCTTTTGGGGGGGCAACAGCTATGCTTTAGCATGAATTAAATAGGTGAAACTCCTGAATAAATTAACTTTTTTCCTCTGGAAGGGAATGATAGCTATCCATAGATATGCATACTATCTCATATTATGAGGACTGTGTTTACCCTTACTTTCTGCCTTTCATCATGGAATTTTTCAGAAAAATTATTGGTTAAGTTGAATTCAGAGTGAAGAACTAGAAGGCAGATGTAGCCTGATATCCATTTTCAGTGTTCATGTATTGCTTTCTTTTTTTTGACTTGACTGTTTAAAAAAATCTATACTTTTTTTTCTATTTATTTAGCTATGGAAATATTTAGATGGGTGGGTAATTTTTTCCTTTTGTGCAATGTGTTTAAACCTGATTATTTTCTGTTTAATTTTGCATTTACCCCCCCCTCTCTCTCTTTATATATATATATATATATATATATATATATATATATATATATATATATATATATATATATATTTGCAATTGTATTATTTTCTTTTAAAACTTAAACATGTCCAAGCAGGATAACATGTAAATCCAAAAGCAAAACAAAAAAAAAATGAAATACTAAATGTTATATTTTCTAAGTTGCATGTACGTATTTCAAACCATGATTTCATTTACATCTAGGAAAAGAAGAGATGTCCTATCCAAGACTACTTAATAATAATGCCCTATTGTGCTTTTTTTAGCAATGTTACATTTGCACCTTTGCATGTCAGCTGGTCAAGTATTTTTATAACTTATTCACAGGGGGAATTCAATAAAGCCTACACAGATTAATTTTCCATGTAGGCATAGTGGCGTGGAGCTTACATGGAAGTAAACAGCCATGCAATCCAGGAAATGGAGCTGAGGGGCGTGCACGAATATCTTAACATGGAAGTGTCCGTGGCATGCAAATCACCTCATAAGCAGGCAAATTGCATGCAAGTGAGGGTGCTGGAGCAATCCAGTAAGCAGACAGGTAGTCCTGCAGACCCTGTGTTGGTGTCCAAAGTGTACATGGAAATGAAAAAGTGAACAGGGGTTGTAAAAGGAAAGTTAGAATGTCAGAAATGGCATAGCAGACACAGATATGTGCAGAACTGTACCCATATTATGTTTGCGTGGCATGCAGCAGTGCACAAGCATGTCATTATGCAAAAAAAAAAAATATTTAAAAGTGTAAAAACAAAAAAAAATAAAATATGTGACAATAATGCAGCATATGGCCTTGCATGGAGTATGTAGAATGGTAGATGTCTGTGGTTGCTAAGGAGGCATGTCCTGGAATACTTTAGTTTCCCGGTTGTCTGCATGGATCTGTATGGAAATAAACTGGAGTTGCTGAATAGCAAAAATGGGTATCCATACATATAGATCACATTTGTGTAACCCCAGAACCATGGTGGTGTCCACAGAAGAGGTAGCTGGCATCAGAAGGGAGTGTGACTCTATTTCTTTAAGCACATTGGAGCACAGTGGCACCCATTTGTGTGCCACCCCGCTAAGCTGAGCAGGAGTGTGTGTCCAATACTGCTAAGCTTTCTTTAGCTTTGGGGCACATGTTTAAGCTGGTTTGAGCATGTTTGCATGATGTGCTGCTGTGCTGAGTGTGCCCGTTCATGGGGGTATGTCTATTGACTGCTGAGCATTGTTTATACCTGCCACATGGATTTGCACACCACGCCTCAGTGCATTGTAAGGAAGGCTGTTAAAAAAAGAAAAAAAGAAGAAATCAGCTGAGAAAGCCAATCATATATAAATTACTGATGACCCCTGTTCCACCTAAACTGGGCCATTCCAACCAATCAGTGATGTACTTGACAGGTGGAATGCATCATAGTTAGCCAATCACACAGGCTGCATCTGCACCAGAGCATGATAAAGTATGCATATACTCTACAATCTGGTCCCCCCCCCCCATACTCTGCACCATTGGAGTACAGACTTGGGGATTTTAATTAAGAGAATGATAGGGGCTGCTGCTCTGCTACATCTGTATGTACTAGACGCTAAGGTCAGTGCTGATGCTGCTGCTTACAATAGGGCTAGACTGGGAAGCAGAAGAGTGTTCAGACCCAGGTTAACCTTCCAGGAGCTACATAAGCTGGAGATTGTACAGCACTACAGGGTGGACAGAGACATACTACAAGAACTCACTGAGCTCTGCCTCCCTCAAATTGGACCCAGAGCCAATGGGGGGGAACTTATCCCAGTGGAAACAAAGGTATTTGTAGCCCTTAGGATATTAGCTACAGGTACTTTTCACAGACCAACTGGGGACATGATGGGAGTCTCACAGGCATCAGCATCCAGGATACTCCACCAGTTCCTGGATGCCCTGCAAACACAAGCCAGTGAGCACATTTATTTACCCCTCACCCCTGAGGAGAGGGCCAACAGTATGCATCTGTTCTACCATGTAGCACACTATCCTGAGGTACTGGGTGCCATAGACTGCACTCATATCCATGTCAAAGAACTGCCCGGTGAGGAGGGTAGAGTCTACGTCAACTGCAAGAGGTATCACTCCATCAACTGCCAGATCTTGTGCACTGCCCAGCGCATTATCATGAATGTGTGTGCTGGCGGCCCTGGTGGTTATCATGACTCCTATATCTGGTATGCATCAGTCCTGTACCAGATGTTTGCCAGGGGTACATCCTGTACGGCCATTTACTGGGGGATGCTGGCTATGCACTGGAACTGTAAATGATGACACTCATCAGAAATGCACACATGTCTAACAAAGAATGCCATATGAGGCACATGCACAAACTAGGAACATCACAGAGCATGTGTTTGGGCTGCTCAAGTCATAGTTCTGTTGCTTCGATATGTCTGGTAGAGCCCTTCAATACTCTCTACCCAAATGTGCACAGATATTCACAGTATGTGCCATGCTACACAATATGATCCTGTGGAATCAGCTATGGCAGGATCATCGCAGGGAAGGGACACACAGCCCCACACCAGTGCCTAGGTCCCCACAGCCACACTCACAGGAGACTCAGAGGAGGAACCCACTGAGGCTGCCAGTAGGCAGACATAGGCATGCCCAGTATGCCATGGCCTTGGCCAAGAGGCAATGCATAGCACATGCACAGACAACCAAGGGCCATAGGGACTGACACCTTACTCTGACTCGCATACATAGTTAAAAGGATGCCAGCCAGACCACACAACCTGTACCTA